>NC_092778.1:17620617-17920617 GCF_047496795.1 Chiloscyllium punctatum
ATTGTGCTCCCTTTGTTTGTTTTACATTCTATAATCTGTCATACCTCTCCACAACTATCACAAGCCTCCTTGTTACCCGTCTAATTTTAACTTCCACATCTTCAGTCAGCCAATTTGGCAGGTCTGGAAGGTTTGACACACATACATTTCACTGCCAGCCGCAGCCAAGAAAAGAAATCTCACTCATCTTGGCACTCAAGAGTGTGTTTCAAAGAAATATTTTTAAAAAGAGAAAACATACTATTTCACTCTTTGCTGTTGCTAAAACACAAGTCAAACCCCTTCAACCACCTCCCGCCGGTGCTCGAGTCTCCCTCGGCTGCTTGCCGCGGTGACGCGCTCGGCGGCCGTGCACGCGCGCTGGGAGTGCGGTCGGGGACGCGCTGCTGCCGCGCGGTCCCGAGAGAACAGACGAACACACAGACAGAGAGAAGAGCTCAAGATGGAAGGAGGCGCTTATGGAGCTGGCAAGGCTGGCTCTGCTCTGGATCCCATCTCGTTCCTCAAGCAACCCCAAACCATCATCCGCATCCTCAGCTGGGTAAGGCAGGGCGCTTTAAGAAATGCAAATCCTGTTGCTGTTTTTTTTTAAAAAGGAAAAAAACAAATATGTATTGCTTTTATTTGAGATAAATGTCAGTGCAATATGTAGAGCACGAGAATTGCAGGCATCACCTGTCTGTCTGGTGAGGTTTGTGAAGCCAGGTACTGTGATTAGATCCACTCAAAAAAAAAACACCAACCTTCAAGATACAATTTAACCTCCTCGTCTGTCGTTCAGGTAACAGCAAAAAGATGCGAGATATCGAGACAATTGTTATTGAAAACGTACGTCCGCTCAGCTAGAAACATATAGCTGTACCGTTCATTCATTGTTCAAATGTACACAGTGCTAGATTTAAAAAAAAATTCTTGCAGTTTCCATTTGTCTCCGGGATTAATCTCACGGTTTATTGGCATTTACAGTTTCTTGCTGGAGATTTCTGTCTTCAGTCTGTAAATTATAACGGGTTGGCTAGTTGTTTCTTCTATATTATGCTGCTGTAATTAAAACAAAATGCAACGTTTGTACTGATGTTTGTTCTTCCACAGAGCTGGGGAAAATCCAGTTTCACTTCCCGATATTTCTTGGTCGGGGTCTTGGGGAAGTTTTGGGTTTACCAGAGTTAGTTAATTTTTTTTCCCTATAAAGTAAAAGGGGAAACAATTTCTGCCAGCCGCTTGTACTCATTGTTGCTGGGTATGTTGGCATTTCATAGTTCTCTTGGTGCATGTGTGAATTCCCCTTTCTCCTTTGGTATTCCCCCAGACCAAAGCACATTACCGATACCTCTGCAATAACCAGGAAGTCCTTATTTATTAGTCAGTACAGAAAGTAGTCAACCCCTCAATTTAAAACAGATTGGCAGCTACCAGTCAGCATGCTGTGAGATTGCTATCTTATGGTTCTGACCGTATCCTGGAATCGCGACAGTGTGGAAGCAGGCCATTCAGCCCACACTGACCCTCCAAAGGGCATTCCCCTCCATCCTTGTAGCCCTGCATTTCCCATGGCTAACCCAACTAGCCCTTATATCCCTGGATATTATGGACAATTTAGCATGGCAAATCCACCCTAAACTGCACAGAGACACACAGCACTGAAGCACACCATATTGTCCATGACAATATCCTAAAAGGCCCATTTGCTAGCATATCTCTCTAAACCCTGGATGTAGGTTTGCTCACTGAGTTGGAAGATTTGTTTTCTGAAAATGAACCTTCCAGCTCAGTGAGTAAACCTATATCCAGAACCTCTACCTGAGCTACAAATCTTTTCAAAACTCGCTAACCCTTTAAATCCTCCCCCTTTGGACTGTGGGAGGAAACCAGAGCACCCAGTGGAAACCCCATGCAGTCATAGGAAGGATGGGCAAACTCCACACAGGCAATCACCCAGGGGTGGAATCGAATCCAGGTCCCTGGTGCTATGACGCAGCAGTGCTAACCATTAAGCCACCATGCCACCCATGTCATAAACAGTGAACATAACTGGTCAGCGTCTTCACAGCCATGTCCATGTCTGAACTTTGTTTCACAGAAACTCTCTTTGGGTGCTTCTTAATCATAGGAGTTTTTAGATATTTTCTAGTCACCCTGTTCAAAGACGTTAGTACTTTGGGGCAGGTGGGATTTGAATCTGTCCAAGTAATTGGGTAGGGGAATGGGTCTGGTTGGGATACTATTTGGAGGGTCAGTGTGGATTTGTGGGGGAGATGGCCTGTTTCCACACTTTAGGGATTCTAAGTGTTGCCCCCTGTCTGGACCAGGTTCAACTCTCACTTGTGCCAGAGCTGGGTCACAAAATATCCACTTGGGTTGATTAAAAATAATTTGAGGGCATTGTGGCGCAGTGGTAGTGTCTCTGGCCTGGAAGGTCTGTGTTCAAGTCCCACCTGCCCCAGAGGTGTGTAATAACCTGTCGGGACAGGTTGATTTTAAAATAAAATCTCATTTTTAATGGTGTCCATTGATTCATTCTCCATTTTGTGCTAGACATTATAAATTTTAATCATATCCACACTTCTGTTTTTTTCCGTGAGCCCAATTATTTTGTTTGTTCATATAAGTGAGAAGTGTTTCGAGAAAGAGCCTATGAGATACGACTGAAACTCTATGTGTTACTAATTTATTGTTTCAGTTTTTCGTGAGTGGGAGTGTTGTGCCCAGTACATTCCTGAACAAGATTCTGTGCATCGTTTCCCCATTGTGTCCTTATCGGTTAATACAAAGTTATAATTTGTGGCTGTTAATTATGAACTAGATGTCAGTGGGGCCAGGTTAGAGTGAGCCTTGTATCCTGAACAGGATTGGTTGTACTGTCAGAAATGGATATACCCATGTCCCGTACCCACTCCCACAATATCTAAGCTGCAGTCATCATAGCAATGTGCAACCATTCACACACTTCTCTGAAATCAATTCATTCTGATCAACATCTGAACGTAAATCCAGGCTTTCATTCATATTTTAAAGCTATGCAGGAAATTTTACTTGACTGAACCAGACAGCAACTGGTTTCTGATAAGCAGAGCGTAGGAGGAATGGGTGAAGTGTGGGTTGAACAAGTAATGGAATAGGAAATAGATTCCATTGACTGTACTGTTTCAGGTTCTGTGCTTGCATTTGACTAATTATAACCAAAAAAGCCAACAAAACATTGTAGATTGGGGTTTGTTGCTGTCACTGCCACCTGTGCCTGTTGCTATTAGTTATGAATCCTTCCTATTTCATGGTGAATACCTAGCACAGTATCTCACACCATATCTGCAGCACGAGGCAAAGCCAAAATATAATGTGAATTACTCAATTTCTTTTTGTTAGCCACCGCTTCTGTACATGCTTTAGGTTCTACAAGTGAGTGCTAGTTTTGTCATGAAATGTACATTCCCAGCTTTTGGAGAGTTTTTCCTTATTAATTCATGGGATGAGGATGTCACTGGCAAGGCCAGCATTTATTGCCCAGAGGGCAGTTGAGAGTCAACCACATTGCTGAGAGGCTGGAGTCATATGTAGGCCAGACCAGGTCAGCATGTTGGGCAGCATCAGAGGAGGAAAATTCAATGTTGACTTCTGCACCTGATGCTGCCTGGTTTGCTGTGTTCTTCCAGCCTCCTGCTTATCTGCTTTGGATTCCAGCATCTGCAGTTTTTTCTTTGTCTCTAACCAGGCAAGGATGGCAGTTTCCTTCCCTAAAGGGCATTAGTGAACCAGATGTACAGTTTTCCTGACAATCAACAATAGATTTGTGGTCATCATTAGACTTTTCATACGGAATTTAAATTCCACCATCTGCTGTGGTAGGATTCAAAGCTAGGTCCCCAGGACATTTCCTAGGTTTCTGGATTAAAATTGTAACAATTGATGGGTTTAGCCAGCATTGTTGGAAAGGGTTGTTTTTGTTTTGGAGGAACCATAGAGATCAATGTATTCTCAGTCTGGGATTACATTTTGGGCTCATCTTTCTTAATAGTGCCACCTGAATAATGATCTCTGCTTTTGAACAGCATCCAGGAACAGACAGTTTATCACTCACTATTCTGCTGTGCGAGTGCATGTTGTGTTGCCAGGATTGACAGGGTGATGGCAACTAAGTGTCATTGCAAATTCAGATCCTCTATGGCAGCTCTACACTGTAACGGTAGCCACTCAGGTACAGAAATCTGTCGGAGATGCAAGAGGTTAAGCATTTTACATTGAAACTATTCACCTTTTACCATTACATTGTTCAGTGAATTGAACTAGAATTAGTGTAAATAAGAGCAATGTTGCAGATTGTAAGGGGGGGGGGGGGGGGGGGGGTGTGTGTGTGTGTGTGTGTGTGGAGAGGTAGTCATGTGCTGGTGGTGTAGAATCCAAACAAATGTGAACCAAAATACAAATTGCTGACTCGTGTTATGCATGAAACGACGGGAAAATATTTGATAAGCAGACCCTTTTATTTTGCTTAAAATTCATTGGTGCTAATGTTGGGAATATTCACCTGGCGAGTTATTTATAGTTTGAAAACATGATGTGAAAGACTCCCAATAGAGCATCACTGTCAGTCCCATATTTTGTGCTTGACATCTCTCATTTCTTTTTCCATTCCATCCTTCCCTACCATCTCTTTTTCAATTTGTTTTTCGGTTATTTAGTTTTTCATTGCCAAATTTTTTTGAACATGTTATCATTAAACTAACATGTTGTTAGTTTAATTTCATGTAATTCTGATTCCTGTAATTGTTTAAACTTTATTTACTTTTGTTTATACTCCAAGTGAACAAAGATGAACAATTTATGCCTTAGTTCCTGTTTTGTTTAATCTTGTTTTAATCCTGCCCCCTTGTTATGTGACCCTGAGCCAGACAGCATTCTCCTGCTCAGAAGTCAAACAAAGCGCAACATATTATGAAAAGCGGAACTAGAAAGTCACAGGATAGTGTGTGCTGTGTATTTCCCCTTTGCAAAGAACAACTCTTATTGAGGTTGGGTATGACCTTTGAAATGAGGCTAGCCCATTGCCTCATGTCCCACTATTCTGAGACACTCAATTATATTTCTCTGGCACCCTTATCATATTTGTAATGAGGTAGTGATTGACTCAAGTCATCCTTGCTTTTGAAATGGCTGTAGATTCGAGCCATACTGCAGAACTAGTGAATACAACTTACACTGACAAGTCCTCACACATGTCACCCAGCACATCATGCAAACCGGCTCCCAATCGTTGACTCCAATACTACTTCCCATTGCTTTGGGAAAGCAACCAACATAATCAAAGACCACTCCCCCCACCCCCCCCCCCCCCCCCCCCAAGTTATACTCTCTTCCATCCTCTTCTGCAGGAAGAAGATATAAAAGTTTGAGTACACATCTGAACAGATTCAAGAACAGATCCCTGCTATTATCAGACTTTTAAATGTTAATGCTGTTTTGCCCGCTCTGCACCTTTTCTGTATCTGTACCATTGTGTTCTGCACTCTGTTCTCCTACCCTGATGCACTTTGTATGACATGATCTGCCTGCAGAGCATGCAAAACAACACTTTTCACTGTATCTCAGTACATGTGACAATGATAAATCAATCAATCAACACTAAGGAGTGCTGCACTGTTGGACATACTGATGAGATCGCTTAACGTCTCAAGTAGTGGATCCAGTGGCACGATTAAGAGGAGGGCAGTGAAGTTCTTCCAGCATCATGGCTAATACTTATTCCTTTTCTTTTCATTCACTCATGGGACATGGGCATTGCTGGCTGGACCAGCATTTATTATCCATTTCTAGTTGCCCATGCAAAAGCAGTGTTGAGCTGCCTTCTTGAACTGCCGCAGTCTATGTGCTGTAGGTAGACCCACAATGCTGTTAGGGAGGGAGTTCCAGGATTGTGACCCTCTACCAGCATCATCTAAAATTGATTATTTTTCTGAAGTCAGTTTGAAGTGTTAAAATTAACAGCCACCTTTAGCAATAGATTGATAGTACATCATTGGCTGTCATGTGCTTTGGGCCTTTCACAAGCTCAAGACATGCCAATGAAAATGCAGTTTCTTTCTTTATTCAATATTTCTGTGCCATTTTCGTGTGGTAATGAGTGTAAAATTTCAGAACTGTCTTGAAAACTTAATTGCCAAACAGTTGTAGAATACATGTATTGGTCTCAATTGACCCACAACTTTAAATAGTTCTAAATCCACGATTGTCCTGTAGTAGCTATCCCTGTCATAGCTAGTTAAATATCCCCTGGATCCGTGGACCTGAGGTAAATTATGACACTTTGCAATCAATCAGATGGTCAATTCCAGGTCTCAATGATCCTGATCTGTGCAAAGTGAAGCTGGGGATCAGGACATGAAACCATAAAGGCCTAATACCATGGAGTATCAGGGAGTGATACCAGAGACAGGTAGCATCAGGAAGTGGCACCCTGTATTTGGAGTGAAATGGCATTTGGAAGATCTGAAGGTTGGGACCCCAAGGAGGAAATAAGTATTGTGGTAGAGAGAAATCTTGAGAAATATGACAAAATGCATGGTCGCGGGCCATTGCAGGAATAATAAGCAATTGAAGTGAGGTGGAAAGTACTAAAATACGGGCCTGAATGTTCAGGAAAGGCTGGGAGCACTTGTATAGTTTCACATGAAAAACTGCTTTCCTGTTCTCACTTGAGGTTCCCTCCAGCTTGGACCTACTATTAGATGACAGGTTTTAGCTGACTCTCTGGGTAGGAACATGTCTGATTTCCTGTCCTGGTTTAGGAATCCCATTGGTCCCTGCTAGCCATGGCATGTTAGACTTCACTGAAGGCAGCCTGAATTGTTGTGGCAATGTACACGTTGTAGTCTGTAAACAGTGATGGTAGAATCCCCAACTTCCCTTCTGTCTCATAGCCTGTCAGGAACCTCTTTTGCTGTGACTGCCTCCACTGGCTAATGCTGGAGGGATTTACCAATATGGATTCAACCATTTTACCTAGGTTGTAAACAAAAGGACTTGAACCTGGAACTTCTGCCTCAGAGGTACGGACCCTACCCCTTATGCTGCAAGACCTTCTTAGATGATGCAAAGCACAAACTACTACATGATCAAATCTTCTTTATGCAACTAACTCTATGCAGTTTACATGTTTAGCACGCACTAGTCAATAATGTTAGAGAAGCTTTGGTGCGTAGTAAATTTTAAAAATATGAATGGATATTCATATTCAAACTTGTCATGACCACCTTCTGAGGAAGAGAGTCCCAAAGCTGTGCGACCTTCTGACATCAGCAATCTTTATCTCTGTCCTCTAAGCGTGTGTACTCATTTTAAAACAGTGTCCCTCTACTTCCAGACCGACGCACCAGAGAGAAAACATCCTTTCACCTCGAGCCCTTGAGTAAGATGCCCTGTGAGTCGTGTTGTTCATTAGTTCAATGAATTAAATAACCACTTTAATTACTATCTTTACATTATTATAGGGAAAGTGAAATGGAGAATCACAGATTCTGTGCATACATTTAGGCAGAAGCAAATTGCTCCCTTCCCCATTGAATTAATTAAAGTCTGCACACCCACTTCCAGTAACCTCAAGGGTGAATTATCTGTTGTTAAATTCGCCAGAAGCCTCACTCTTATGCCTCTAAGTAGTGGAACAAACAATATCTAGTTGAGCTATCTGTCTCAGTTCTCTATAAGGAACTATCAGCGCAGACCATTCTCATTAGTTAGAAAGATGTTTTTAATGTATGATGAAAGAGGATTTAAAACTGGATGTTAAGAGATCGTTTACATAATAGATGAACCTAGAATAAAACAAAGAACTGCAGACATTGAAAGTCTGAAACAAAAATAGGAATTGCCTGAGACGTTCAGCAGGAATGTTTTGAATCCAGTGAGAACGCAGAATGCTCTGATGAAGAATTGCTTGGAACAATAACTCAGCTTTCTCCCTCCAGCGATACTGCCAGACTTGCTGAGCCATTTCTGGTTTTGTTAGGGGAACCTGAAGTTACAATTAGTTAAGGACATCACAACAGATTGGAACTTAAGGAAATTAGTGGAAGATTTAGTTTCTTTGTTTTGTGTCTTGAGTTCAGGACTGGTTACCGTACTCATGGAAGGATGTTAAAAGGAGTTGAGAGAAGGGTTACTAGTCTGCAACGAGCAGGTTACCTAGCTAACAGGATAGGCCTGCATTCTCTGAAGTGTGGAGGTGATTGAATTGAAACAAATAAGACCATGATGGCACTTGACCTGGTGGATGTTGGAAGGATGTTTCCTTTTCTGGGAGAATCTAGGACTAAGGATCGTAGATTAAACGTAAGGAGGGATCTATCTAAAACAGTGATGGGAAAACATTTTTTTTCTCTGACGGTTGTGAGTCTTTGGAATTCCCTTCCACAAAAGGCAGCGAATGCAGAATCTTTAAATATTTTTAAGGCAGAGGTAAACAGATTCTTAATGGCCAAAGGGCTGAAGGTTTATCAGGGATAAGCAGGAAGTAGAACTGAGGTTAAAATCAGATCAGCCATGACCTTATTGGACAGTGGAGCAGGCTCAAAATGCCAAGCAGCCTACCCTTGTTGCTTATTTTGTGTGTAGACATACTTTATTCCTGATTACAAAACAGAAGGAAAATTGTCAGTAGCTGGAATTCTTCCACCTTTGTGCTAACCATGTATTTCTGAGAATTTTGCTATAAAGCAGCACAGAGAGAGAGAGCTTTGCTGTGGGACAGGGAGAACCGTGGTAATGATGCCCTCGTGATTCAGACTTTTGGCTTACTGGCAGCTCAGTCCAGTGCCACAGGTAAGAGTCAGCCTTTGCATTTGCCAAGTTTCCTACAAGTTCCTTCTACTTGGGTGCTAGCTTCTTCCTGAGCTGTGGGATGTCAGTGCCATTGTAATGAACTGACCCCAGAGCATGGGTGAGTTTGGGTCATTTTGTATTGAGTGCACTTTCGGTGAACCAGCTTGCAATCTAGTGGAAAGAAGGAATAAAACAAATCCCAACTTCTTCTCACTTCACTCAGATGAGCTTTCAGAAGAGTCTGTTGTGGAAAACAGTAAATGAGGCGAAGATTTTATTTTATTTATTATTATCACATGTACCTAGGTGCAGTGAAAAGTTTTGTTTTGTGTGCAGTACAGGGAGATCATACCATACAAAGTGCATTAGGGTAATAGAACAGAGTGAGGAATACAGTGTTACAGCTGCAGGGAGGGTGCACAAAGAGTGAGATCAGCATTAAATTTAAAGTTTGAGGGATCCCTTCAGAAGTCCAATAACACTGGGGAAGAAGCTGTTTTTGAATCTGTTGGTGAGTGTGTTTAAACTTTTGTTTCTTCTGCTCAACAGAAGAGGTTGGAAGAGATTATAACTGGGATGGGAGGGGTCTTTGATGTTGGCTGCCTTTATGAGGCAGTGAGAAGTGGAGATGGAGTCAGTGGATGGGAGGTTGGCTTGCGGGATAGACCGGGTGGTGTTCACAACTCTCTGCAGTTTCTTACAGTCCTGGGCAGAGCAGTTGCCGTCCTAAGCCACGATACATCCAGGTAGAGTGCTTTCTATGGGGCATAGATTGTAGATACTAAAAAATATTTTATTAAATTCATTTTGGATCTTTTGATGGGACACACAAATTCATCAGTATATCAAGTCCTTGTATTCTTCTTCCTATATGGTATTTTTTAGGAATTAATAACCTATTGCTATAAATTACATTTGTGAACTTTGTTTAAAAAAATTGAATTCAAATTTCTGATTAGAGCTCTTTGAAATTTGAATTCTGTTTTATTGTGCTAATCTACCAGTTAACAATATTTAGTCCATCTGATATTCACACACAAATGCAGTGATGAAGAGTATTGTTTCTCTGGTAACCTCATTGAAAACCAAGTAAAATTAAGTTTTAAGATGCTAGTTGCATTAGTAAATAGGAGTGCTCTGAAAGGATTCTTCTTGTTCAGTTCAGTAAATTCAGACTGATCAGACCCACTGTGCCATGACCTGAATCATAGTAGGGCAAGGAAGCAGGTCATATGTCCACCCCAGCCAGAACAGGAATCCAACCCCAAGCTTTTAGCTACACTCCAGCCTTCCAAAGAATCCAAGTTGCTGTAGCAATGTATTTGTACAAAGAAGGTTGTCCTTTGGAACTATGAATAATGATGATAGAGGGTCCAATTATTTACTGTCACAGGGCAGACCAGCAATCTCTTTCCCTCTTGTCAGTCTGCTACTGGTCAATAATGGAAGGATTTACAAGTTGATACTGAAGCTGTTTGGGTGCGCTGTGAAAGTAACATTATTGGCCATCGTGTCCTGGAGGGGGATTCAAAGCCAGAGCTCTAGCTCAGAGTCAAGAACACTACCTATTATATCACAAGATTGTTGAGTGTTGGATAGAATTGTGTAGACCATACAACACAAAATACTTGCCCTAATGGAGCCAAACTGGTGTTTATGCATCACATGTGAATTGTCCCACTCTATCTCAACTACCCATAAATATCCTTCATATTACTTTGCCCTAATATGTTTTTCTAATGTCTGTATTATATTCACCCCAAACCTGTAGTAAATTCCTTGTTCTTGCCATTTTCTGTGCAAGGATATATCTTCTAAATTCCCTGTTAGATTTATGAATAATTATCTTGTCTTAATAACTCCTAGTCTTGACCTCACACACAGTATCAATCATTTTCCTAATCTTTAAGACCTCTGTCAGTTCACCCTTCAATCTTCCCTTTTTTGAATAAAACAGCTACAGCAAGTCTATCTTTATATAACCTCAGCTTTGATGTCATATTTATGACTTGTATTTTCCACGTTCTTGAGTGCCCCTCTATCCTTTCTGATAATATTGCTACTTACTTTATATCATGTAAATTATTAGTTTTGACAAGCTGTTTTCTATTCATCAAGTATAAATACCAGGTACTACAGTTAATTTTATTTACAGCAATGAAAATAGTGCTGGCCATACAGTAAAGTATTAATTTTGATAGGTCACAGAGGGTTCTGGAACTTTCATAGTCATTAATGTACTCTAAAGTTGCTATACAAATGATGGAATAACCTCTGAGCCAGAAAGTCAGAAGGAATGTCAAGCTATGCCACAGAAACTGGGCCAGTGCAATCAATTCTGACATTTCAGTGCACATGTGAGGGATCGGGTTATTTGAAGAAAAGCAAAGAAGTTCTTCTGGTGTCCAACCTTTTTCCCTCGGCCAATATTTCAAGCACAGATGAAATGGCAAGGTATCTCATTGTTGTTTAATGGACCTGGCTGTTGTCAGAGTGGCTGCTGTGCTAGTCTGTGTCCGAAAGACTGTGAAAGGTGTTATTGTTTGAATGAAAGTCTTTTCTTTCTGTACTAAGTTGCTATATAATCTGTGTAGCAATATTAGATTGATTAATTAATACAAAATCCCCAGAAGCGTAGTGAATGTTGCCTGAGCTCAGGATTGTTGGCACGATTAGACCCCAAAAAATCAGTGAGGTAAATACATTCAGCCCTTGGACAATCTGCCCAATCCCATTGTTCCAAATAAAATGGGAAGAATGCATTGTCTCCTTCTAGTTGACTCTTCCAATTGTTTTACCCAGTTCCTGACATGGGCAAACTGAATGCTTGCTTTATATTAGACTGAGATTGAAAAAGATCCCTCAACGAGGGTTTCTTTAATAAACACAAACTTATTGATTTGGTTAAAAAAAAAGTGTTCAGCAAGAACCGCAAACTACCTAAATTCGCAGTTTGTGATATGAAAGTATAAATGTTCGCCCTGCTAAGTACTCCAAAACACACCAACACCTGTACACACATCAGGAAAAGGATAAAGGAAGTGGTTTCCCTTTACAGAGATCACTTGAGCTGGAACGAAAAAGAATAGTGGTTAGTTCTTGAGGAAAAAGAACATGATAAGAGTCTGAAATGTTCAGATGGCTATTAGTCCGGTCTTCTGCCACTCAAAAGATGGGTCACCAGGCACACGCAGTTGTCTCTGAGCTCTTGGCAAATACAGCTCGCTCAGAAAACACATTATCGAGAAACCTTCCCCCAGCTCTACAAGAGGACAGTCAGGCTTCACAAACGATTCCCAACGAGGGTGTTCCAGAAAACTGGAGAGAGAACCTGGGGCAGCTTTTCCTCAGCAGCTTCTCTTTCTCCTCTGAATGAAAACTAAGCAGAACATTATACAATCCAACCAACTGTAAAATGCAGTCAGATGGTTTCTAAGAAGTAAGTGCAAGCAAATGGTTGATGTCATGATGTATCATTTCTTAAAATAAAATGTTCTGAATGTGTCCTTCTTCCGCTTTTTAAACTAAAAATTTAGGTGACTCCCCAGAATTTGAAATTCATTAACTTTTCCACAAGCCTTCAAAAAATAACACCTTAAAATAATTAGAAATGAAGCCTTCAAATAATATTTTAATTTAATGTACAGGTATTTGGGATCATAATGGATGATTGTGGTGAATTTTCTGCCTATCCTGCCAAAATTTAATTGTCTTTTACTCTGTTGCTGCCTTTACCCACTACCTGAATGAAATGACTATCTGATGTAATGCTTGCAATGCTTTCTGTCAGACTGTTTGTAAATTCTATTTTGTTGTTCTCAAATAACAAGAATTGCACTCGAACATCGCAATTTCCTATTGCGTTCTTTTGTAATTCACTAATTGGACATGCGTGGAATGAACAGGTAGCCATTAGTGGACACTGTAATGGAGCAAAATGACTCGACCAAGGCTTAATCTATTTTTACAGTCTTTCGGAAGCATTAAATCAATTCTTTTTCCCATAAGGGTGCAAATAAAATGTGATGTTGGTTAACACCACAAGCTACAATTGGGCATACCTATGGTTGTATCAAACAAAAGTGGATGTACTATAAGCCCTGAATTTATATAGACCTTCTACAGATTGTAGTTTACATGAGTATGCAGAGGAATTGGGTCAGACTTGATGATGCAAGCTCCTAAACATCACAATCTAAACATCATTTGCAGGGTTCACTATCTGCTGCTATTGACAAAGAAAAGTCCAGGCAGTTTTAAATAACATTTTAGTGTCAGTAAGCAACACAAAATGAGGGGTAGTCACTGCAAATAGTTAAGCACCTTATTGTGAGAGGCACACAGGAAATGGGAATATCATGTGTAAAGAAAGAAAACTGTTTTTCAGCTAGAATTTTACAAATAAAAGTGTACTGTTTGATGTAATGTTGCTTCAAAGTCCCCTAAATGCAGGATAATAAAACATGCTTGATGACTAAGTGGGGAACTTTGAGTCAGAACATTCACAGCATTGACTGCTGATAGCTGTCACTCACTTAGTTCAGAGATTGAGCAATCAGAATTGTTCACAGATGTCTGTGCAGAAATCTTTTTATTATTTCACATTCATAATTATCGCTAATTTCAATCTGATGAAGATTCTTTAAGGCTTGTAATCTTATGCAGTATCTTTACACTTTCAGTACCTCTTTCAGATTGACTGGATTCTCTCACTGTGTCAAGTATCAAAACTATCTCAATACAAAAAACAAAACAGGCCATTCAATCCAACCAACCCATACTGGAATTTATGCTCATTCAAGACTCCTCCTGTCTTTTCTCACTCAAATCCCCCATCATCACCAGCAGCTAATCCCTTTGCTCCCATTCGCTTGTCTGGTAACCATTGTACTGTTTACTTCATCCTGTCTCTCTGGTAGTGAGTTTAGTCTCTGAGCGAAAAAGTTGTAAACCATAAATACTACAATTCCCAGCTAATTATTCTGAACTTGCTTATTCCACCAATTGATGTTTGCATTTCTTAGGGATTTAATAGGGACATAAAATTTCAGTGCTGGCCCAAATGGCCTGCAGATTGTCAGAGATGGGATGTATGTTGGATTAGTCGGTGCATTGAGTGTAGGAGTTGGGAGGTCATATTGCAGCTGTACAGGACATTGGTTGGACCACTTTTGGAATACTGCATTCAATGCTGGTCTCCTAGCTATAGAAGATATGTTGTGAAACTTGCAAGAGGTGCAAAAGACATTCACAAGGTTGTTGCCAGGGTTGGAGGGTTTGAGCTATAGGGAGAGGCTGAATAGGCTGTGACTATTTTCCCTGGAGCATTGGAGGCTGAGGAGTAACCTTTATAGAAGTTTATAAAGTCATGCCTAGCATGATATGGTGAATAGACAAAATATTTTGCACAGGGTAGAGAGTTCAAATCTAGAGGGCATATGTTTAAGGTGAGAGAGGAAAGATTTAAGGCCACAAGGGGCAACTTTTTCACGCAGAGGGTGATGCGTGTATGAAATGAGCTGCCATAGTGGTGGAGGCTGGTACAATTACAACATTACAACATCTATATGGGTACATGGGTAGGGAGGCTTTAGAAGGATTTGGGCCAAATGCTGGCAAATGGGACTGGATTAATTTTGGATATCTGGTCGGCATGGACAAGTTGGACCAAATGGTCTGTTTCTGTACAATGCTATAACTCAATGCATAGTCAGGATCATTGGCAGGAAGTCCTGATGGTGGATATACTTCGGAATTACCTGGGAGGTTTAAGTTTCTGATGAGCTGGTTCCCTGTTCCCTGGAAAACTCCATGAGCGTCCTTGACTTGAACTGAGGGTGGTGACTTGGATCAGATACGCGAGATCTACCTATATTAAAATATTTAAGTAGTTCAGCATCTTGTTGAATAGCTGACTTAGCTTCCCAGCAGACTCCCCACCCACTTCCTCCTCCAAGTTCCTGACCTGATCACCAGAAACCCTACCAATCCAACTCCATTATTCTCATGGCCACCTAACTACTCCCTGTTTGACCATCCTTGACCACATCTGACCCTTAAGGATCAAGAAGCTATTGTTTTAGACAAACCTGGGGGAATGGGTCTACGTATGATGGCTGTTTCAAAGACCTAGCACAGCCACGTGAGGTTGAATGACCCTCCCCTTTCAGTGGGTTTCTACTTTTAGTGACTGACTTGGTCTTTTGAGGTATAACGGTGCAGGTAATGCAGCAAATAGGTGTCCATCAGATTTACAAGGCTCTGATTTGATTTATTGTAATGACATGTGCCTAGTAGTAGTACAGGCAGGTGGTAGCAAACAAGGACATCGGGTGCTTAGACAGAGTGAGGATTACAGCTGCACACGAGGTGCACAAAGCAAGATCAACATTATTTGAAGTTAGAGAGGTCCATCAGCAGTTTAATAACGGCAAAGAAGAAGCTATTCTTGAACCTGATGGTGTGTCTGTGTGTTCATGCCAGTGATTGGTTGGGGTTCATTCATACGTAGTTGAAGAATCAATCACCTGCTCAGGGAATTGTTGAGTAAGCTTAGCTGCAGCAGGTTCCTGTTCTGAATTATCTGTTTATAAGTGTTGTTGTGGTGCCTGTGGAGAGGGCTTATGTTGCAATAGATGTGTTATGCACTTCTGGGATCTGGTGATGCCAATGTTTAAAAATAAGGTGAGCGTCGTTCAGTGATGTAAATGACAGACTTTAATGACATGTGCATTTCCCACTCGCCCAAACCCTCCCCCCCCCCCCCTCCCCACCGCGCCACTGAAGCAATTTGATCAAAACATCTTTTTTTGTGATGGCAACATCCACTTGGAGTTGTAACATTATTCTGTGTACGTTATCAGTGCAATTAGGTCAGACCTCACAATGCAAGCTCCTAAACATCATGACCAGTTTTCTTTTAGGGTTCACTGTGTGCTGTTACTGAGGAAAAAATGTCCAGGCAGTCTTAATGACATTTTAGCATAAACTTCAGAAAGCAATACAAAATGAGGGGTAGTCAGTGCAAAGAGTTAAGCACATTATTGTAAAAGGCACAAGCAAAGGGATTATCATGTGCAAAGAAAGAAAATTCTTTTGCAGCTGGAGTTTAAGGGAATAGTTTTCTCTTTGATGTAATGTTGCTTCAAAGTCAACTAAGTCAGAATAATGAAACATACTTGACAATAATGTGGACAATGTTCAGAAAAGAATGTATAGTTTATTTGTGAACATCCTGCTGCCAATAAATTGCCTTGCTTTTAGTATTTCAGACTGCTTTGTATCTGTGCATCTTACAGTAAAATTGCAGCCCTGTTTCAGTGTCATTCTTACCAGAGGTGAAGAATGCACCTTATATGGATTCAAGTATGGTTTCTTCGGCTCTTTAGCCAAACACAGGCCAACCTTCAAGGTGATGTTTAAATAGCGTTTATTAACAAACACTACAAGATGGTAATGCTACAGAGATACTTTGCTATACAGATTCCAACCTTCTAGCAGAGTACTAGCATATCACTCCTGAGTTCACAGTTACAATACAGCTGATCTCAGAGTCAAATCTACATATTCATTAAACCCTATCTTTACCAGTTGTGCTGTTTATTGCAGTGCAGGTGACAGTAAATTTGAATGATCTGGGAAAACAGACAGATATCAAGCGTGGAGCCAACAACTTTTATTTGTGTCGTACAACAAAGAGCTGCAGATGCTGGAAATCCGAAATGTGAAGAACAGAAATTGCTTGAATAACTCAGCAGGTCTGGCAGCATCTATGGAGAGAGAAGCAGAGCTAACATTTCAGGTGAAGTGGCCCCTCTTTAGATTTGATTACAGCTAGGACATTGGAGGGAGGGAGGATGTGCGCACATGTGTGTGGTCCTGGCATCCAGAGACAGAGAGTGCTTGCCACCTAGTCTGTCAGGCTGGCTAAATGTGGATTGGCTGTGCTGGAAGCAGCAGATGTCAATGGCAGGGTCTGTGGGGGTTTGCATACAGACATCAGAGGAAGTGCCTCAAGTAATTGCTAAGCTTGATATTGAGTCCTCCAGGCTGCAGGGTCCCCAAGCAGTAAATGGGGTGCTGCTCTTCCAGCTTGTGCTGAGCTTCGCTGGAGCACTGCAGCAAGCCTGAGACCAAGGAGTTGGCCAGGGAACGCAGTGGTGTATTATGGCAGGCAACTGGAAGTTCGGGCTCGTTTTTGCGGACAGAATGTAGTGTTCCACAAAGCAATTGCCCAGTCTGCATTTTGTCTCCCCGATGTCAAGGAAACCACATTGTGGATAGCAAATACAGTAGACCAGATAGAGTGAAGTGCAGATAAATTGCAGTTTCACGTGGAAGGTGTATCTGGGTCTTGGATTGAGATTTTTATTTGTACATGCTTTTGGGCCCAGTCAAATTCTCGTAGATGGATAGTACTCCATTCATGGACAGGATGCTCATTGGAATTTCACAACCAATAGCCTCATTCAGAAGGTGTATGACAAGGTGCCATATCTGTGCCTGAGCCAATCACAAAGTCTATTTATCCTTCAACTCTTGTTGACATCCACACAAGTCTCTTAGAAAGGACAAGCTCGTCAAACATGGAATGATATACATAATCAAATGAGGCCTTTTTGAACTCTCTTGTATTCCGTTTGTTATGAAGAGAGAGCTCCCTAGGTACAAACAAGACATAATGATTTCATTCTTGTCAAAATAGTTTTGAACGAGAGCTAAGATTTAAAAAACTGTTCATAATCTTTGCAATTAAAACATTACATGAAATTGATCTTTGAAATTTTTAATAATGTTACTTGGACCATTTTCAGATGCATGGGGTGATTTCACCCTGAACCCATTGTGCCTTGTATTAAAAGGCTCTGAAAGGGTTAATGTCTGGAACTGAGAGAGTAATCCATCCACCATGAGAATGTCAGAGATCACATGGGAAGGAAGACAGTCTGGTGATCCTGTGACATTGTTTACAAGTCTGTGATAAATTGGTTTCTGTTAACATGCAGGAGACCCAGTAATCTCTACCAAGACCCTAATGATCTCCATTGCAACGCTCACACAGTGACCAGGGCTTTTCATTTCTTAGTTATGAGGATAGACTCCAAAAGGAATAGCTCATCAAGAAAATCTATGACAATGTGATCCGCAAAAAAACTGTGTGGCTTAATTTGAAATGATTAGTAAATAATCCATCCCTCTTTCCTCCCCCCCCCCCCCCCCCCCCCTTTGCTTAGGACACTATGACATAGTTCTCTAAGTCAAAGACTCCTCAACACAAGGCCAGAAAAGAAGTTTGTGCCCCAGGCTGGGAAATGTGACTGGTATTTGTGCCAGATTCCTATTAAGCCTGAGATGCAGACTTTCTGATTTATGCTGTAATTTTGATACCACTCACATTTACAGTGGATGCAGTGTAGGTCGTTAACATGATGAAGGAATTGGACATGTTTCATAGGAGTTAGGTGACTGAGACATTAAGACCAGACACCTTTTATACAAAATGCACAAACAAGAAATTTGGTCAGACACCAGTTGATAATTCTGATCACAGAAAGTCCCTCTGGAATCAAATGTTTATTAATTCATGATAGACCTTGAAAGGGGAATTTGACATTCCAGTTAAAGGGTGTAATATCTGACCGTGTGGAGTCATAGTCTGTTGGAAATATAGCTGTTTGCCTTGGGGGTTTTAACAAAAATTTCCCCAATTGGGCTGTGGTAAGGTGAATAGTTACTGTGATTAGGTAAAAACAATGACTGCAGATGCTGGAAACCAAATACTGGATTAGTGGTGCTGGAAGAGCACAGCAGTTCAGGCAGCATCCAAGGAGCAGCGAAATCAACGTTTCGGGCAAAAGCCCTTCATCAGGAATAAAGGCAGTGAGCCTGAAGCGTGGAGAGATAAGCTAGAGGAGGGTGGGGGTGTGGAGAAAGTAGCATAGAGTACAATGGGTGAGTGGGGGAGGGGATGAAGGTGATAGGTCAGGGAGGAGAGGGTGGAGTGGATAGGTGGAAAAGGAGATAGGCAGGTAGGACAAGTCCAGACAAGTCATGGGGACAGTGCTGAGCTGGAAGTTTAGAACTAGGGTGAGGTGGGGGAAGGGGAAATGAGGAAGCTGTTGAAGTCCACATTGATGCCCAGGGGTTGAAGTGTTCTGAGGCAGAAGATGAGGCGTTCTTCCTCCAGGCATCTGGTGGTGAGGGAGCGGTGGTGAAGGAGGCCCAGGATCTCCATGTCCTTGGCAGAGAGGGAGGGGGAGTTGAAATGTTGGGCCACGTGGTGGTGTAATTGATTGGTGTGGGTTTCCCGGAGATGTTCCCTAAAGTGCTCTGCTAGGAGGTGCCCAGTCTCCCCAATGCAGAGGAGACGCAATCGGGAGCAACGGACACAATAAATGATATTAGTGGATGTGCAAGTAAAACTTTGGATGTGGAAGGCTCCTTTAGGGCCTTGGATAGAGGTGAGGGAGGAGGTGTGGGCACAGGTTTTACAGTTCCTGCGGTGGCAGGGGAAAGTGCCAGGATGGGAGGGTGGGTTGTAGGGGGGCGTGGACCTGACCAGGTTGTCACGGAGGGAACGGTCTTTGCGGAAGGCGGAAAGGGGTGGGGAGGGAAATATATCCCTGGTGGTGGGGTTTTTTTTGGAGGTGGCGGAAATGTCAGCGGATGATTTGGTTTATGCAAAGGTTGGTAGGGTGGAAGGTGAGCACCAGGGGCGTTCTGTCCTTGTTACGATTGGAGGGGTGGGGTCTGAGGGCAGAGGTGCGGGATGTGGGCGAGATGCATTGGAGGGCATCTTTAACCATGTGGGAAGGGAAATCGCGGTCTCTAAAGAAGGAGGCCATCTGGTGTGTTCTGTGGTGGAACTGTCCTCCTGGGAGCAGATACGGCGGAGGCGGAGGAATTGGGAATACAGGATGGCATTTTTGCAAGAGGTAGGGTGGGAAGAGGTGTAATGGTGGGAGTCGGTGGGTTTGTAAAAAAAATGTCAGTGTCAAGTCGGTCGTCATTAATGGAGATGGAGAGGTCCAGGAAGGGGAGGGAGGTGTCAGAGATGGTCCAGGTAAATTTTAAGGTCAGGGTGGAATGTGTTGGTGAAGTTGATGAATTGCACAACCTCCTCGCGGGAGCATGAGGTGGCGCCAATGCAGTCATCAATGTAGCGGAGGAAGAGGTGGGGAGTGGTGCCGGTGTAATTACGGAATATCAACTGTTCTACGTAGCCAACAAAGAGACAGGCATAGCTGGGGCCCATACGTGTGCCCATGGCAACCCCTTTGGTCTGGAGGAAGTGGGAGGATTCAAAGGAGAAATTGTTAAGGGTGAGGGCCAGTTCGGCCAAACGAATGAGAGTGTCGGTGGAAGGGTACTGTTGGGGACGTCGGGAGAGGAAAAAACGGAGGGCTTAGAGGCCCTGGTCATGGCGGATGGAGGTGTAGAGGGATTGGATATCTATGGTGAAGATAAGGTGTTGGGGGCCAGGGAAACGGAAGTCTTGGAGGAGGTGGAGGGCGTGGGTGGTGTCTCGAACGTATGTGGGGAGTCCTGGACGAGGGGGGATAGGACAGTGTCGAGGTAGGTAGAGATGAGTTCAGTGGGGCAGGAGCATGCTGAGACAATGGGTCAGCCAGGATGGTCAGGCTTGTGGATCTTGGGAAGGAGGTATAACTGGGCAGTGCGGGGTTCCTGGGCTATGAGGTTGGAAGCTATGGGTGGGCGATCTCCTGAGGTGATGAGGTTCTGTATGGTCTGGGAGATGATGGTTTGGTGATGGGGGGTGGGGTCATGGTTGAGTGGGCAGTAGGAAGAGGTGTCCTCGAGTTGGCGTTTGGCTTCAGCAGTGTAGAGGTCAGTGCGCCAGACTACCGCTGCACCCCCTTTATCTGCTGGTTTGATGGTGAGGTTGGGATTGGAGCAGAGGGATTGGAGGGCTGCGTGTTGTGAGGGTGAGAGGTTGAAGTGGGGGAGTGGGGGAGACAGATTGAGGCGGTTAATGTCCCGGCGGCAGTTGGAAATGAAGAGGTCGAGGGCAGCTAATAGGCCAGTGTGGGGTGTTCAGGTGGATGCAATGTGTTGGATATGGGCGAAGGGGTCCTCAGAAGGTGGGCGGGAGTCCTGATTGTGAAAGTAAGCTCGGAGGCGGAGGCGACGGAAGAATTGTTCAACGTTATGGCGTGTATTAAATTCATTGCGTGGACTGAGGGGATGACGGTGAGTCCTTTGCTGAGGACTGATCGTTCGTCCTCAGTGAGGGGGAGGTCAGGGGGAATGGTGAAAACCCGGTAGGGCTGGGAGCTGGGATCTGGTGTGGGTGTGGAGCTGGGAGTGGGGGCGGAACCTGTAACTGGAGTGGGTGTGATGGTGGGGGGAATGGGGGTGGAGTCATGAGCAGGGGTAGTGTTCCCCGCGGGGTTCTGGGGGGTAGGGATAGTGACAGTAGGATCTGTGGGGGGCATGTCAGCAGAATGCAGGTGAGTGGCACTGATGGGGGTGGAAGTGGTGGTGACCATGGCAGTAGGGGTGGCGGAAGTCACTGAGCATGTGGCATCAGCGATGATGTGAGGGGCGGAAGTGATGTCACGTGTGATGCATGAGGAACTGTGAGGGGTGGAAATGGTTGTGGGAGTGGCCATGATGGGGACGGAAGTGTCATCACCAATCAGCATGGGGGTGGCAGCTGCATCAGCCGCATGGCTAATGGCGTCTGAGTAGATTCCGAGGCCAGGGGAATCTTCTGGAATGTTTGAGGAGAGCTGGTTATGGAGTTGGGTCGATAAAAGTTTGTTGTACTTACAGTTTTTGATGTTTGAGATGGAATTGAAATACTGTTTATTGAGAGTATGAACTTCCAGCTCAGCACTGTCCCTATGACTTGTCCGGACTTGTCCTACCTGCCTATCTCCTTTTCCACCTATCCACTCCGCCCTCTCCTCCCTGACCTATCACCTTCATCCCCTCCCCCACTCACCCATTGTACTCTATGCTACTTTCTCCCCACCCCCACCCTCCTCTAGCTTATCTCTCCATGCTTCAGGCTCACTGCCTTTATTCCTGATGAAGGGCTTTTGCCCGAAACGTCGATTTCGCTGCTCGTTGGATGCTGCCTGAACTGCTGTGCTCTTCCATTACTGTGATTAGGGCTACGTCAGTGGGGTTATTGGTTGTGTAATGTCTAGGTTTGATAGGTTTGATTTCTTTCTTGGTCCTTTTTGTAGGCTCATATCTGTGTTTGTAAGGGCTGTAACTATACTCCTAATTTATTTGGAAGGCACCTTTCTAATGTTAGTTGGACATGATGTAATGTGTACTTGAGACAGACTGAAAGTCAGTGCAAGAACTATCATAAGATAAGCATTCCTTTTCATTGCGACTTCATGAGTGCTTGCAATTTATTACCAAATCCTTCAGCTTGGTGGCCAATTAGGGCATGTTTTTGGATCAGAAGCAGGCCAACAGCGATGTAAAAGAAAAATGAGGATGACGTTATGAGAAACCAATAAGAATAGTGAGAGATTTTCTAGCATATGAAGCTGAGTCTGTTGGAGTAATCAGCTGTACTGAATAGAGGGAAATTACAATAGAAAGGTAGGCACGTGCCCAGTTTTCTGTCCATTTCAATTATTCCAAAACCATATGTGGATTCTAATGGGCACCATGCTCCCCTCCACTTAAGATTTTATTTGGTTATCATGCCCAGCCAATCCAATATTCCCAGTGCTAGTAAAAGGAAAATCCTCCCATGCTGCTCCCAAGGATAATACTCCAATCAGTCTTCCGAGGAAATTTGGCCGACCGGCTCGATCTCTCAAGTATGGCAAGCTGAAACTGGAGGGTTTGAGTTCTAAGTTGAGGCTGGATAGACTGGGACTTGCTTTCTCTGAAGCATGGGAGACTGACAGGTGGCCTTATAGAGATTTATAAGGGGCATGGATAGGGTGAGTAGACAAGGTCTTTTCCCTGGGGTGGGGGAGTCAAGAACTAAAGGGCATAGGTTTAGGGTGAGAGGGGAAAGATTTAAAAGGGACCGAAGGGGCATTGTTTTCATGCAGAGGATGTTGTGTGTATGGAATGAGTTGCCAGAGGAAGTCGTGGAGGCTGGTACAAGTACAACATTTAAAACACTTGTGGATAGGTACATGAATAGGAAGGGTTCAGAGCGAAATGCAGACAAATGGGACAAGTTCAGTTTAGGAAACCTGGTCAGCATGGATGAGTTGGGCCTAAGGACCTGTTTCTGTGCTGGATGACTCTATAATACATCAAATATTAATCTGTCCTCTCATCTCCCCAGTTCCGCTCCTAATCTCTTGTTCCAGATAACGGTTGCTCCTGTCCAAGCATTATTGTATGTCAGACGTATTTGTTCATCTCAATGCAGTTCTGTTCCCTGGCAGCCATCCGGCCAGTTCCTTTTTAAAGAAGCTAATAATTTATTCATCATTTAAGAGGAAAGTGGGAAACACTTTGGCAGGTTCCTATTTTTAAGTTGGGGCCACAAATATGTGAGGTAAGAGTATGTTGTCTGTGGTAGTATACTGTGTATGGGAGAAATATGTTTCTGCTTTACAAATAGAGACAAACACAAAGAAGAGGGTGGTTTGAGAAGTTGAGTTAAGAATTCTGAACTTACATACAAGAGCAGTTGGTTGAATTTTATCAGTTGTTGAACTTGAAATGGTTCAGAAAAGATGTACAAGGATGTTGCCAGGGTTTGAGCTATAGGGAGAGGCTGAACAGGCTGGGGCTATTTTCCCTGGAGCATTGGAGGGTGAGGGGTGATCTTTTGAGGCTTTTAAAATCATGAGGGTAATGGATAAGGTGAATAAACAAGGTCCTTTCAATGGGATGGGGGAATCCAGAATTAGAGGGCATAGATTTAAGGTGAGAGGGAAGAGATTTAAAAGTGATCGAAGAGGCAACTTTTTCAGAGGGTGGTGCATGAATGGAATGAGCCACCAGAGGAAATGGTGGAGGGTGGGACAATTACAACATTTAAAAGGCAACTGGATGGATATGTGAATAGGAAGGTTTAGAAGGATATGGGCCAAATGCTGGCAAGTTGGACTAGATTAATTTAGGATATCAGGTCAGCATGGACAAGTTGGACCAAAGGGTCTGTTACTGTGCTGTACATCTCTATGACTCTGTGGTGGCCTCTGATAAACTGCATGGACTTTCAGTAAACAGAACACCCAGGAATGACCATGGCCCACCCCGTCTAACCAACCTGGACACACTGCTCTGACTAATCTCGGTGTAGCAGCCAGACTAATTTACTGTGAACCCCTGGTGTGTTTGCTCTGCACCTGGCCCACTCCCTGGTCTGTAATGACACAGAACCCCAAACGTGACTGTCCCTGACTGTGTCAAAGTTCTTGTGCAGAGATTGGAGTTGACCCTTGACTGTCTGTGGGGGACCATCCCTTGACTGAAGTCTGTCTCCCTTGACTTGACTGAAGACTGCTCCCCCTAGGGATAGTCTGGTTGGACCACACAGTGTTTTGGCTGCGAATGGCGTGTGGTGTAGGTGCCACGCTGAGCCGGACAGCAACTTGATTGATCATTACTGAGAAACGTGACCAGCAGCCAGCTTTGTGCCTGCACTAAAAGGTAAGAGAGAAATACTGTGAGGCTGAGGGGCAAAAAATACAAGGCCTGGCATTCAAGAAAGTGGAAAGTGAAACGGTGCTGAAAGGGCAAGCTGAGAGCCTTGAGGTGCACCCAATTTCGATGCCCGAGAAAGTGCCAGTGGGCAAAGCATCCCTGCAGCACAATCACAATGAACAGGGTGGGTACACGCCAAAGTGTAGCGTTAAAGTGGATAACTATTCTTCATGAGTTGAAGGTGGATGTGGTGAGACTGGAGTGTGTTAGATGCCAAAAGTCTCTGGCAGGTCATGGTTGTCCATGGAGTATGCCCTGAGATGTTATAGAATCCCTACAGTGTGGGAACAGGCTGCACGGCCCAACTAATCCACACCAACCCTCTGAAGAGTAACCCTCTCAGACCCATTCCCCTACCCAATGTTTACCCCTGATTAATGCACCTAACCTACACATCCCTGAACACTACGGGCAATTTAGCATGGCCAATTCACCTAACCTGCACATCTTTGGACTGTGGGAGGAAACCAGAGCAAACCCAGAGGAAACTCACGCAGACACGGGGAGAATGTGCAAACTCCACACAGACAGTTCCCCGAGGCTGGAATCAAACCTGGGTCCCTGGCGCTGTGAGGCAGCAGTGATAACCAATGAGCCATCATGTTGGTGCCCAGTGTTCAAGATGGAGGCGTTGAGGAGGAAGTGGTGAACTGGAGTCACCAGGAACCTGCTCTCATTTTTATGTCAGGAATTGTTGGTGTCTAGTTTCCCTCTGCCATGAGGGAGATTAGCAAACTGAATCTAAATGAAGTGGGAATAGGTATTCAACAATATTAATGTATCCAAATATCACTCAGTAACGAGATTCCTATCTCAGCATTAAAACCTTGGATGGAACCTTTGACTTTTCTCTCTACTTTGGGAATCTCAAGTTCCCAATCGCACCATATTTTCCCAACTGACTTACCATTACCACGTCACTCAGTTTGGGAGAATTCTGCCCAGTGTGATCTGTTCACCAAATGTGTAATCTCATTTTGATGGTTAAAAGGGAAGGATAAGGAGTTAAGAAAATGAGCAAGAGTAGGACAAACTGAGATCCATCTGTACCATTCAATAAAATGATGGCTAATAAGAGTCATAAGCATGTACAGCACAGAAGAAAACCATTCATACCATCATGTACAGGCCGGCCAGCATTGATCAGATTCCTCTAATCCCTTAACCCTGGAGGCTATGGCAATGCAAGTGAGTCTAACTACTACTAATTGTTACAAGAGTTTTGACATTATCACCATTTCAGACTCCAACCCTTTGGGTGAAACATTCCTGTTAATTCCCCCATCCCCTTGTGGGGGTAACATCACCTTTCTTATAAGGTGGTGACTAGAACTGCATGTAGTACTCCAATTGTTGTTCAACCAGCTTTTTAACCAGTTCCAACTAACCTCCCTGTCCTTGGCTTCTGGATCTGGGCTAATGAAGGAAAGGAACCCATATGCCACCTTAACCACCTTGCCCTGCTACCTTAAGGGATCTGTGGATTTGCACAGCTTGGTCTCTCTGCTCTTTAGTATTTCCCAGGGTGCTACCCTTCAGAGTGTAATCCTTTGCCTTGTCAGCCTCCCCCAGATACATTACCTCTCACTTTTCCATATTGACTTCTATTTGTCACAGCTCTGACCAGTCCATTCATATCCTACAGTTTACAGCTGTGTTCCTCAATAATTGTCACCTTATCAATTCTGCATCATGCCCCCTACATTTGAGTCCAAGCTATGAATGTACATCAAAAGCTGCAAGGGCTCAGCACCAAGTCCTGTTGAACTCCATTGGAAATAGACTTCCAGGCACATCCCTCTAGCATCTTGTCTCTTCCCCCAATTTTGGATCCAATGTACACTTTCCCTTGGATCCCATAGACCCTTACTTTCTTGACTATTCTTCCATGAGGGACTTTTTCAGAAGCCTTGCTAAAGTCCATGTAAACAACATCAAATGCATTGCCCTCATCGACACACCTCAATTACCACCTCAAAAAAACATGACTTTCCCTTAACGAATCCATGCTGATTAATCCTTGCTAATATACATTGTCACTCAGAGTTCATCCTAATAACTTCCCCACCACCGAAGTTAGACTGACTGACACACAATTTCCTGTTCTATTCCCTTCCTCCCATTTTTGAAAAAGGGACATCATTATCATCCAGCACTCCTTTGGTTACCTCACCTGTAGTCAGAGGAGGTTTGAAATTTACTGCCAAGACCCCTAATATCTCCAATGCTTCATCTATAGCTCATTTCATCCAGCCTGTGGATTTATCGACTTTGAAGAATGTGAAACCCTCTAGGACCTCCATACTCTTTCTCACTGTTAGGTTCTACTATTTCACAGCCCTCTTGGCGGCACGGTGGCATAGTGGTTAGCACTGCTGCCTCAACGTGCCAGAGACCTGAGTTCAATTCCTGCCTCAGGCGATTGACTGTGTGGAGTTTGCACATTCTCCCCATGAATGTGTGGGTTTCCTCCCACAGTCCAAAAATGTGCAGGTTAGGTGAATTGACCATGCTACATTGCCCGTAATGTTAGGTGTAGGAATGGGTCTGGGTGGGTGCACTTCAGTGGGTCGGTGTGGACTTGTTGGGCTGTAGGGCCTATTTCCACACTAAGTCATCTAATCTAATCTATTCCTGTATTATTATTTTCTATTGTGAAGACCAATGCAAGATATTCATTATCGACTGTGCCTGCATCTCTGAATCCACACATGATTACTTCAATGGCTCCTAACTCTTTCCCTCATTATTCTTTTGCACTTTATGTATTTTTTTAAAATCCTTTGGGATTTTGTTTATTCTATCCACCAATCTTTTCTCATATGCTCTCTTTTTCTATTTTCCTTTTTTAAGTTCCTTCCTGCATTTTTATATTCCTGTCTGGATTCTTGGTTTTAACTAGAAGCTTTGTTCTTTTTTTTCCTTAACCCTTATTCTTTATATCTTTTGACATTCGGGGTTCTCTGGTCTTGGTCTTTACAAGAACATATCAGCACCCTACTTTCGGTATTTCCTCCTTGAACATCTCCCATTGTTTCAACATCCTTTTCCTGCACTATCTCTCTATCCTTTGATGTTTTTCATAGGTAGAAATCTAGCAATCTCAGCCTTGATTATCTTCAGTGACTGAGCCTTCACAGTGCTCTGAGGCAGGGAGTTCAAAAGGTTCATCCACTGTCTGAAGAAATTCCTTCTTGTCTCAGTCTTAAATGGCTTGCTTTCTCCTCTGAGAATATGTCCCTTTTTCTATACTTTCAACAAGGAGAGAGAGCCTGCATTAAGCTTTCCCAGCCAGGAGACTAATACAGGAAATTCTGTTCAGCAATTCTCAGGGAGGTGATGGCCTAGCAATATTATCGCTGGATTGTTGCTCTTGGTGTGGTCTCCTCGACATCCGAGAGACAGAACGTCAACTCGCGGAGCATTTCAAGGAACATCTCTGGGACGTATGCATCCAACAACCCTACTGCCTTGTGGCCGATCACTTAGAACATAGAACATAGAACAATACAGCACAGAACAGGCCCTTCGGCCCACGATGTTGTGCCGAACTTCTATCCTAGATTAAGCACCCATCCATGTACCTATCCAAATGCCGCTTAAAGGTCGCCAATGAATCTGACTCTACCACTCCCTCGGGCAGCGCATTCCATGCCCCCACCACTCTCTGGGTAAAGAACCCACCCCTGACATCTCCCCTATACCTTCCACCCTTCACCTTAAATTTATGTCCCCTTGTAACACTCTGTTGTACCCGGGGAAAAAGTTTCTGACTGTCTACTCTATCTATTCCTCTGATCATCTTATAAACCTCGATCAAGTCACCCCTCATCCTTCGCCGTTCCAACGAGAAAAGGCCGAGAACTCTCAACCTATCCTCGTACGACCTACTCTCCATTCCAGGCAACATCCTGGTAAATCTTCTCTGCACCCTCTCCAAAGCTTCCACATCTTTCCTAAAGTGAGGCGACCAGAACTGCACACAGTACTCCAAATGTGGCCTAACCAAAGTCCTGTACAGCTGCAACATCACCTCACGACTCTTGAATTCAATCCCTCTGCTAATGAACGATAATACTCCATAGGCCTTCTTACAAACTCTATCCACCTGAGTGGCAACCTTCAAAGATCTATGTACATAGACCCCAAGATCCCTCTGTTCCTCCACCTGACCAAGAACCCTACCATTAACCCTGTATTCCGCATTCTGATTTGTTCTTCCAAAATGGACAACCTCACACTTGGCAGGGTTGAACTCCATCTGCCACTCCTCAGCCCAGCTCTGCATCCTATCTAAGTCCCTCTGCAGCCGACAACAGCCCTCCTCACTGTCCACAACTCCACCTATCTTTGTATCATCTGCAAATTTACTGACCCACCCTTCGACTCCCTCCTCTAAGTCATTAATAAAAATTACAAACAGCAGAGGACCCAGAACTGATCCCTGCGGAACTCCACTTGTAACTGGACTCCATGCTGAATATTTACCATCTACCACCACTCTCTGACTTCTACCGGTTAGCCAGTTTTCTATCCAATTGGCCAAATTTCCCTCTATCCCATGCCTCCTGACTTTCCGCATAACCCTACCATGGGGAACCTTATCAAATGCCTTACTAAAATCCATGTACACTACATCCACTGCTCTACCCTCATCCACATGCTTGGTCACCTCCTCGAAGAATTCAATAAGACTTGTAAGGCAAGACCTACCCTTCACAAATCCGTGCTGGCTGTCCCTAATCAAGCAGTGTCTTTCCAGATACTCGTAAATCCTATCCCTCAGTACCCTTTCCATTACTTTGCCTGCCACAGAAGTAAGACTAACTGGCCTGTAATTCCCGGGGTTATCCCTATTCCCTTTTTTGAACAGGGGCACAACATTCGCTACTCTCCAGTCCCCTGGTACCACCCCAGTTGCCAGTGAAGACGAGAAGATCATTGCCAACGGTACTGCAATTTCCTCTCTTGCTTCCCACATAATCCTAGGATATATCCCGTCAGGCCCGGGGGACTTGTCTATCCTCAAGTTGTTCAAAATGTCCAACACATCTTCCTTCCTAACAGGTATCTCTTCTAGCTTATCAGTCCGTTTCACACTCTCCTCTTCAACAATACGGTCCCTCTCGTTCGTAAATACTGAAGAGAAGTACTTGTTCAAGACCTCTCCTATCTCTTCCGACTCAATACACAGTCTCCCACCACTGTCCTTGATCGGACCTACCCTCGTTCTCGTCATTCTCAGGTTTCTCACATATGCATAGAATGCCTTGGGGTTATCCTTGATCCTATCCGCCAGGGATTTTTCATGCCCTCTCTTAGCTCTCCTAATCCCTTTCTTCAGGTCCCTTCTGGCTATCCTGTATCCCTCCACTGCTCTGTCTGAACCTTGTTTCCTCAACCTTATGTAAGCCTCCTTCTTCCTCTTTACTAGACATTCAACCTCCCTCGTCAACCAAGGCTCCCTCACACGACCATTTCTTCCCTGCCTGATCGGTACATACATATCAAGGACACGTCGTATCTGCTCCTTGAAAAAGTCCCACATTTCCACCACATCCTTCCCTAACAGCCTATGCTCCCAACGTATGCTCCTCAAATCCTGTCTTACAGCATCGTAATTTCCCTTCCCCCCAATTGTAAAATCTACCTTGTTGTGCGCACCTATCTCTCTCCATAACCAAGGTGAAAGTCACAGAATTGTGGTCGCCATCACCAAAATGTTCACCCACCAACAAGCCCACCACTTGTCCCGGTTCGTTACCGAGTACCAAATCCAATATGGCCTCCCCTCTGGTTGGACAATCTACATACTGCGTTAGAAAAGCTTCCTGGACACACTGCACAAACACCGCCCCATCCAATCTACTTGATCTAAAGAGCTTCCAATCAATATTTGGGAAGTTGAAGTCGCCCATGACTACGACCCTGTGGCTTCTGCACCTTTCCAAAATCTGTTTCCCAATCTGTTTCTCCACATCTCTGCTGCTATTGGGGGGCCTATAATAAACACCCAATAAGGTGACTGCACCTTTCCTATTTCTGACTTCAGCCCATACTACCTCCAGAGGCAGATCCCCCTCAAACTTCCTTTCTGCAGCCGTTATACCATTTCTAATTAGCAATGCCACCCCCCCTCCTTTTTTACCACCCTCCCTAATCTTACTGAAACATCTGTAACCAGGAACCTCCAACAGCCATTCCTGTCCCTCATCTATCCATGTTTCCGTGATGGCCACAACATCGTAGTCCCAGGTACCGATCCACGCCTTAAGTTCACCCACCTTATTTCTGATACTCCTTGCATTGAAGTATACGCACTTGAGCCCATCTCTGTGTCCGCAAGTAGTCCCTGTCAGTGCTACCTTCTCCACAGCCTCCCTACAGTCTTGGACATCCTGACACACAGCTAGCTTACTTGCTGGACTACAAGTCCGGATCCCATCCCCTTGCCAAATTAGTTTAAACCCCCCCGAAGAGTGCTAGCAAACCTACCCCCCAGGATATTGGTGCCCTTCTGGTTCAGGTGCAACCCGTCCTGTTTATACAGGTCCCACCTTCCCCAGAATGCAGTCCAATTGTCCAAATATCTGAAGCCCTCCCTCCTACACCATCCTTGCAGCCACGTGTTCAACTGCACTCTCTCCCTATTCTTTGCCTCTCTGTCACGTGGCACCGGCAACAACCCAGAGATGACGACTCTGTCTGTCCTAGCTTTTAGCTTCCAGCCTAACTCCTTGAGCTCTTGAATGACCTCCCCACCCCTCTTCCTACCTATGTCGTTGGTGCCAATGTGTACCACGACTTCTGGCTGCACACCCTCCCCCTTAAGGATTCTGAAGACACGGTCCGAGACGTCTCGGACCCTAGCACCCGGGAGGCAACAAACCAGCCGAGAGTCTCGCCCATGTCCACAGAACCGCCTGTCCGTCCCTCTAACTAGAGAGTCCCCTATAACTAGCGCTCTCCTCCTCTCCCCCTTTCCCTTCTGAGTCTCAGAGCCACAGACCCCTTCACTGCAGCTTACACCTGCAAGGCTGTCCCCCCCAACAGTTTCCAAAGCTGCATACTTATTTTTTAGGGGAACGACCACAGGGGAACCCTGCACTGCCTGCTTCTTCCCCTTCCCACCTCTAACTGTTACCCAGCTACCTCTGTTCTCTGGCGTAACTATGTCCCTGTAGCTTCTATCGATCACCCTCTCAGCCTCTTGAATAATCCTCAGCTCATCCAGCTCCAGTTCCAGTTCCCTAACTCGTTCGGTGAGGATCAGGATCTGACTGCATTTCCTGCACACGAAGTCGGCAGGAGTATCGGTGGTCACCCCTACCTCAAACATCCTGCAGGAGGAACATTCCACCGCCTGCGCTGCCATGACTGTACACTGTCTCCAAAAACAAGAACACTGAGTCAATAACCTGGGGTCTAGAACACACCCACTCAAATACTAATCACTTACCTTCCCGCCCAGCTATGCGCTCCAACCTCACTTCCGCTGCCCGCTACAGGTAAGTAATTTTGAAACAAACTGTCTTACCTTAGCTGTAGTCTCCCGGGTTCGTTTTTCCTCGGCCGCTGCTCCCACTCAAATGACCGTTGGTGATTAAAGGGGGAGTATTTATACTCACCGTTCTCCTTCCCGGCTGCCCCTCTGTTCAACTCCCCTTCCCATTCCCCCAAGGACATGCAAGTCCTGGGCCGCCTCCACCGCCAAATCAAAGTCACCCGAGGCCTGGAGGAAGAACGCCTCATCTTCCGCCTTGGGACCCTCCAACCACATGGCATCAACGTCGACTTCATTAGTTTGCAAATCTCCCCTCCCCCACCTCATCCCAGAGGCAGCCCTCCAACCTGGTATCACCCTCTTGACCCATCCTACCCGTCCATCTTCCTTTCCACCTCCCCACTGACCAATCATCATCATCCCCCCCCCCCCCCCCACCTGCATGTACCTATCACCTTCCCAACTAACTCCCCCCTCCAGCCCCACCCCTGCTCCCACCCTCTTATTTATCTCTCGGTCCCCCCCGCCACAACCCTTATGAAGGGCTTGTGCCCAAAACGTCAACTCTCCTGCTCCTTGGATGCTGTCTGACCGGCTGTGCTTTTCCACCGCCACCCTTTTGCGCTCTTGACTCTCCAGCATCTGAAGTCCTCACTTTCTGTTAGTCCAGAGACCCAGGTAATGTTCTGGGGACTTGTGTTCAATTCTTGCCCTGGTGGAATTTGAATCCATGAAAAATCTAGAATTAAGGGCCACTTATGAAAGATAGCTTAATGTGAATGTTTTGTCATATGAGAATGCCCTAATGCTCCATAATGACCCAAGAGACCAATGTACATATAATCTGTAACACTAACCTGCCGCACACATTGCTATGTTCTCCAAAATAAGCTAGGCCTTATGTTAGTGGTTTTTAAAAGGACAATAAAAGCAGAATGCACGTCATCCCGACAGTGTGGAAGCAAGCCGTTCAGCCCATCAAGTCCACACTGACTGTCTGAAAAGCATCCCACCCAGATACAGCATATAACTATGCATTTCCCGTGGTCAATCCACCTAGCCTGCACAATTTAGCCTGACCAATCCACCTAACCTACACATCTTTGGACTGTGGGAGGAGAGTGGAGCACCCAGGGGACTTCCACACAGACACAGGGAGAATGTGCAAACTCCACACAAACAGTCATCTGAGGCTGGGATCAAACCCACGTATCTGACACGGTGAGGCAGCAGTGCTAACCACTGAGCCACCGTGTCACCGTGTCACCCTGTCTACCCCATAGATTCCACAGCAGTTTCGAAGAGGGATGAGAACTGAGTTAACATTTGTGAACAAACACAAGAACAAGTTGGAAAACAAAGCTGATAAAGACTAGTTGAAACTAAGGTTTAAATTTAGTTCTTTTTTTTGTTTCCTTGTGACTAAGTTAAATGATTGGAACTAACTAGTAATATTGGGTATCCGGAACAGTTAAATTAAATTAACTAGTAGAAGGTGTCTCTAATACTTTGATTTCAACTTTTGACACACATTGGTGTAAGATTGACTATTTCAAGACACAGATGCTATTACAGTAGCAGAATAAAATTCGACTACAATCTGTAATCTGCTTTTATTGTCCTTTTAAAAACCACTAAAATAAGGCTTCATTTATTCTGAAGAATGTAGCAACATGTGCAGTAGGTTAGTAATTATAGGTTAGTGTTACAGGTTAGATGTACATTGGCCTCTTGGGTCATTATGGAGCACTGGGGCATTCTCATGTGTCAAAACATGCATGTTAGTCTATCTTGGATGATCCTGTGCAGCTTGTGGTGGTGTGTTTAAAGTTATTTGGTGAAATTCCTGACAACAGTGCAGAAAAAAGACACTTTGACCTCTGATTCCCCATGTAATCGTCTCAAGCCCCTTGGCAGAAAGAGGCTGTGGCAATACAACCACAGAAAGTTGGAGTGGGAGTAGGCCATTCAGTCCATCGAGTCTGCTGCAGTATTCAACATGATCCTGTGCCGATATCCAACTCGGTCTGCTGTTCCCACTTTCTCACCATACCCTTCGATCCCTTTATCCCCAAGGACAAAGTCTAACTCCTTGAAAACACTCAACGTTTTGACCTCAACTGTGGCAGAGAATTCCACAGGCTCACCACTCTCTGGACGAAAACATTTCTCCTCATCTCAGTCTGAGATGGCCTACCCTGTGTCCTCAGACTGTGATTCTTGGTTCTGGACTCCCCGGCCATCAGGAGCATCCTCGTTGTGTTTACCCTGTTTAGTCCTATTAGAATTTTATAAGTCTCTATGAGACTCCTACCTCCATTCTTCTACGCTGTAATGAATATAGTTGTAACCAATCCAGTCTTTTAGTGCTATTCATATTAGTGTCATGCCAGGTTCTGCTGATTTGAATATTTTGATGTATGCCGACTCACAGTATGTCTTAACTTGAATACAGCTCTTGTTCCATTGTGTGTGGCTGCTACTTTCATAATATCCATAACAATGTGTCTACGATGTGCTTAGCTCCCTTCACCTACATGCACACACTTACTGAAAGAGGTATTCTGTTGCAATGTGGTTCTGTGTATTCTGAAGCACACAGGTATTTGAAGGTCAGCACAGTGCATTATCACACTGCAATGCTGTTCTTCCATGTTGACTGTTCAGTTTAAAAGAAGATTCCGGAACACCAGGAATCCTTTACATATTGTCCACTGGCTACAAAATTTGCAGTCGGTTGGAATGTGTAACAAAGGCAGCTGATATGTTTCAGCCTCTCTTCCTGGAGATAAAACGTAGCTGACGAAATTGTCATTATGCTTTGTTTAAGATTCAGCAATGGTTTCACCTCTGTCATTATCATTACACTGCTCGAATTCATTCCACTCCGTCTGTCCCATATATGAGCTGGTATCTCCCTCTTTGGGGGAAGGGCAAATATCCTGTCCTGATGAGTTAAGAGACGAGCATATTTCTGATTGGACTTGATTACAGTGTTCAATCTTGGCATTCTGCAGCTGTATTGTATTAGATTATATTATGTCATTCCTACCTACTATTGACATTGCATCCCTATCTTTCTAACAGTTACTATGGAAACAAAGATCCTATATTGTGCTTCTGCAGATATTCCAGGAACTTCTACTGAATCTTGTTCAGCAATTTTTTTAAAAATTGGCTAATATGTTAGTAGATATCAGGTCAATCTGATGTCTGATAGGCAACGTTCTCACCTTTGGGTACTCCAGTGCCTTTCACTATTGCATTGAATCCAAAACGTGCATTCATTTTTATGATGTGTGCAGGATACAATGTCATTTGCTAACAAATGAAGTTCAAATAAATTAAAAAAAACAATGAAATGTGTTTGTGGAGTGATCACCTGCCTGATGTGTGTGTGTACTGTATAGAACCATTCAGTGTGGCTTCGCTGGGTGCAGTACTGTTACAAGTGTGATTGAATCTAAAATTTAAGGTTTCTTTGCTCACAGGAGATTTTGCTGCAGTCACGGTATTCCCCAAATCAATTTATTTCAGTTTGACCCATAACCCTTCTCTGACTTTTCCCACTATTGGATTTGATTATTTACAATGGGCACTTATGCTTTTCGTTAAAGGATGCCCATTTTTAGCGATGGTTCTGACGAGGTTATTTTTCTGACTTGTAATACTGCTGCTTCTGCATCATTGCTTGCACGTGTACAGTTTCACCCATGTGCTGCTGTGTTTTCTCACAGTGGAGAGTTATAATGATTTTGAAAGAGATAATGTTCATAACTCATTGGCTCCACCTGTTCTGTTGAAAGACTGTTGGTAGAGATAAAGGGTTCAACTCTAGTTCTCAGAACGCTGATGTATCTATACCAACTCCCTAAGGTCCTAGTAACTATTCCTGATCAAATGGAGTTATACTTATTCTAAGCCTGCAATAGATAATCTTGTTATTCAAGAACCACTCTCTCTGTAGCTACTCTGTAGTGGTGTATCCTCAATCACTAATCACTAGATAGGAAAAATACAAAGCAAGGACAAAGGATGATTGATGGCAGTGAGCTATCTTAAACAACCCTTACCCAGTACCACGTACTGATGGAGGTGGCAAATGCCACAATGTGCCTGCAGTGGTCATCAGGGAAAATACTACACCCCTCCCTTTGCACAGACCCGCAACCATTGTACTGCCTTGAGCTATCACCTAGCTCAGCCCAAACAGTTCGCTGAAAACAATTTATTGAGCCTAGACAATGGCAGGCATGCATTCTCGAGGCTGGAGCGAATTGGAGGCAGGGTGTATTTGTACAAAAGGCATGTTGCACAGAAGAGCAGAACATTCATAAGCCTGCTCCCATTCTAGGTCGGTCCACCTCACTGCCATTTTCCTGCACAAGTCCCTTGGCATCAGGAGCTAAGAATCCATCTGTCTGGAGAGTACACAATGATTGAGCTTCAATAGCTTTCTGAGGCAGAATATTCCAAAGATGGGTATGTAGTGGTAATATCACTAGGCGAATAATCCAGAGGTGCAAGACTAATGTTCTGGAAGTATAGGTTCAAGTCCCAACATGGCTAATCGTGAAATTTAATTTTTAAAAACCTGTAATTAAATACTAGCCTAATGGCAATGATACAACAGTGGTCAATTGTTGTAAAACCCATCCACTAATGTCCTTTAGGAAAAGAGATCTGTCTTCCTTTCCCGGTCTAGCCTACATGTGACTCCAGAGCCGCAGCAACAGGGTAGATTCTTAACTACCCTCAGAAAGAGGGTTAATCAATTCATGGGTAAGAAATGCCAGCCTTGGAGCAGCACTCACATTCCGGACAATTCCTTATTTCCAGACCCTCCAACCAGCAGACTGGTCCATCCTGCACCTTACCCAGTCGATGCTTTGAAACATTTTATATCTTTGACTGAGGTCACCTCTCACAAGTCAATTCCTCTATGGCAGGAATTAGACATAAAACTGAAATAGCTGGTGAAACTCAGCAGATGTGGCTGCATCTGAGGAAAGAAAGCAGAGAGAACTTTTTGATGAAGAGGATGACCTAATAGAGTTCTTTAAATTTATGAAGGGTCTGGAATATTGTGTGCAATTCTGGTCTCCCTCCTATAGGAAGGATGTTGTGAAAGTTGAAAGGTTTTGGAAAAGATTTACAAAGGATATTGCCAGGGTTTGGAGGGTTTGAGATATAGGGAAAGGCTGGGGCTGTTTTCGGTGGAGCGTCAGAGGCTGAGGGGTGAGTTTATAGAGGTTTATAAAATCATGAGGGGCATGGATAGGGTAAAGAGACAAAGTCTTTTCCCTGGCATGAGGGAGTCCAGAACTAGACGGCATAGGTTTAGGGCAAGAGGGGAAAGGTATAAAAGCGACCTAAGGGGCGACTTTTTCACACAGAAGGTGGAATGAGCTGCCAGAGGAAGTGGTGGAGGCTGGTACAATTACAGCATTTAAAAGGCATCTGGATGGGTATATGAGTAGGAAGGGTTTAGAGGGACATGGGCCAAGTCCTGGCAAATGGGATAGATAAGGATAGGATATTTGGTCAGCATGGACAAGTTGGACTGAAATGTCTGTTTCTCTGCTATACATCTGTATGACTGTGACTGAGTGGATTCAGAGAAGATGCTTTCTCCTGAGGCAAAGAAGTGTCATAAGATGCAATGGAGAATTCAGGGAATACAAAGGGTAGTGGGGCGATGGAACTGGCTTGTCAGTGGCTGAAGAGAATGTTTTAGATCCATTTGAAGGAGAAGGGAATAAAGGATTATATTGGGAGATTTTGACAAGAAAGAGTGAGAAGTGGTATAGTGGAGCATCATAACAGCCTGGACAGAGTAGGACAAAATGGCCTGGTCGTGTGCTGTATACCCCAGCAATCCTTTGTCGTGCTGAAGGAAAGGATTATTCTAATTCTGAATGGGAAAATAGTCCTGTATCAGTCGAGCAGAGATGTCATCTTTACTATTGGCCATTAAAACCGGTGGTATATATTTTGGGTGTGTTTCATAACAGGTGAGAGAACAACTTGGGTGTCAGTGACTAAACTCCCTCTGGGATGTAAAGCTAGTGTCGGTCTCAATCCAAGGCTCGGTCATGGCGAAGAGGGGTGTGCTTTAATCAGAACGCAACTGGGAATGCCTTAAGGGATGATCAGTGGCCAAGTTGTTTGCTTGTTTGAAAGCAAATTGGAGGGAGCAAAAACAGATGTAGAACAATGAGAAAAGAACAGAGTGGTGGAACCAACTGGGTAGATCTTTCTCAGAGTCAAGATCAGCACAGTGGACAAAATGGCCTCTTTCTCTGGTACCTCCTAAATTATTCCATCTATTCATCACTTCAACATGTACAACATGAAACTGCTTTCTTATTGGAACTTGCAGTTATCCAAACATTCAAATTTTTGCTTCATGTCACTTTCTGTAATCTTAAGTGAGGTCCTTCAGACATACAAGTCTGGCACTGTAGCTTAGTGGTTAGCGCTGTTGCCTCCGTGTCAGGTACCTGAGTTCAGTTCTAGCCTTGGGTCACTGCTTGTGTGGAGTTTGCATATTCTCCCTGTGTCTCTGGTTTTGCTGTGGTTTCCTTCCACTGCATAAAGTTGTGCAGGTTAGGTGGCTTGGCCATGCTAAATTGTCCATAGTGTCTAGGGGTGTACAGGCTAGGTGGATTAGCCATGGTAAGTACAGTGATAGGGTGGGATGCTCTTTGGAGGGTCTGTATGGGCTGAATGGCCTGCTCCCACACTGGAGGGATTCAATGAGAAACAGACCTAGGCTTTTTCAAGCCTGCTTTGCCAATACAGTAAAAACACACTGAATCTATTCCATCTGCTTCTTTATTAATAAACAAGATGGAATTAGGAAAAATAACTTTTATGGAATACCTGACATTTAAAAAAAACACCACATGAGAATGTTTGAAATTACCTCTTAAACAACATCATAATATTCTTGTGAGCAAGCCCAGAATAAAACGCTCAGAAAAAGAGGTACAGTTCGTAAGTTTGCAGATGACACCAAAATTGGAGGTGTAGTGGACAGCGAAGAGGGTCACTCAGATTACAACAGGATCTGGACCAGATGGGTCAATGGGCTGAGAAGTGGAAATGGAGTTTAATTCAGATAAATGCGAGGTACTGCATTTTGGGAAAGCAAAGCTTAGCAGAACTTATATATGCAATGGTAAGGTCCTAGAGAGTGTTGCTGAACAAAGAGACCTTGGAGTGCAGGTTCATAGCTCCTTGAAAGTGGAATCGCAGGTAGATAGGATAGTGAAGAAGGCGTTTGGTATGCTTTTGTTTATTGGTCAGAATATTGAGTGCAGGAGTTGGGAGGTCATGTTGCGGATTTGCAGGACATTGGTTAGGCCACTGTTGGAATATTGCGTGCAAGTCTGGTCTCCTTCCTATCGGAAAGATGTGAAACTTGAAAGGGTCAGAAAGGATTTACAAGGATGTTGCCAGGGTTGGAGGATTTGAGCTATAGGGAGAGGCTGAACAGGCTGGGGCTGTTTTCCCTGTAGTGTCGGTGCTGAGGTGTGACCTTATAGAGGTTTACAAAATTGAGAGGCATGGATAGTGTAAATAGACAATGTCTTTTCCTGGTGTCGGGGAGTCCAGAACTAGAGTGCATAGGTTTAGGGTGAGAGGGGAAAAATATAAGAGACCTACTTTTTCACACAGAGGGTGGTACGTGTATGGAATGAGCTGCCAGAGGAAGTGGTGGAGGCTGGTACAATTGCAACATTTAAGAGGCATTTGGATGGGTATATGAATAGGAAGGGTTTGGAGGGATATGGGCCGGGTGCTGGCAGGTGGGACTAGATTGGTTTGGGATATCTGGTCGGCATGGACGGGTTGGACCGAAGGGTCTGATTCCATGCTGTACATCTCTATGACTCTATAAATATGTGTCACCATTGAAGTTTATGTTTTTCCTTATCGTTTCTGTATCCACTCTGAACTTTAGTTCATCCCACTCCCAGTAATAACAAACTAGTGGAACTTCAACCATGACAAGTATGAATTCTTCCTTTCCACATATCATTGAGTTACATTCTTTGCAAAAAAAAAACTGAAATGCAGAATGTGCTGTTAAAATGCTAACAGTCTTGTTGAAATCCAAATTAAGACAAAGTGATGTAATTCATTGAGTCACATTGAATCATTATCTTTAGCTATGGGTCTTTATTGATGGATTTTATGTGGTCACCTTCCTTTTTAAATCCACACTCTCTGTTGGCACCGACTGATCTGAAAAAAGCTGCTGTCACAGTGTCTCTCTCAAATTGGTGCCAATAAGGGTGATTCAACCCTTTATAAATAGCAATGTTTATTATTGATATCATAGTCACAGTGGACACAATATGTTAAGTATTGACACTAAAATAATATCATTCTCAAACTCTTTAAAATACCAGATTAAAAATGTAGAGATTACTGAAAAACAATCAGCAAGTAAAACTGCTAGTTCTTGAAGCTTAGATTTCTGATGTCAATGTTGATGACCTGTTACAGCTATGAGCCTGAAGAATGTTTAGATATGCATGCTTAAATAAGAGTTATTTGTATTTCTGAGTTGGACAAATGGGGGGACTAGAGTACACAGAATACCTCAGACCAGTACAGTGTTGCATTATCTGAGGTGGTATCCTTAAGATGAAACTTTCCATTGAGAATCTGTCTGCCTTCTCAGATAGATGCTAAAGATTCCATGGGCTGGATTTTGCATTATCTGGCTGGTGGGTTTGAAGGTTGGGGGGGTGGGGGAATAGGCTGTGAAATTTAGCACCATGGCTATTCAAAGAAGGGTGGGGCTAGAAGCAAGGAACACTCCCAACATCCTTCTCACCTTGCTAATATTTAACATTCAACCTATGCCAACAAAAATACAGTGAATTGGTAGATTTATAACTTTAATAATTGATGCTTCTGAAAGTTTGCTCTGTATAAGTTGGTTGCGTCACCTGTCTGCATGACAGCTATGACTATAGTCGAAAGGGTCATTAGTTGCTTGAAGCATTTTGGCATATCCTGAGGTCAGGAAGCACTGAATATTATATCTTTATTTTTGATTTGTCCTTTGGGATGAAGGCCATCATCTGTAGAGTTCTGGCAGCTTTGCAGGCAAACACTAATCAAAGCCTATAAATAAGGCAGGGCACTACAGACCATGAAGTTTTCGACAAGTTACTAGCTGTCCTTGTGTTTGCTGTCTCTGATACACACTTGTTTTCGGAAGAGGCTATGCCATATTTGTTGGTTATTTGATTGCACTGGCTGCAGTGGTCCTGGAGAAACGTCCCTCAGGACTCGCTGTAATATCAAAGGGAAGTCGTCGTAGTGTTCTTGTAGTGCTTCCTTTGAACACGATGTGAACACACTCCAGACACAGGTTTGTCAAGAGCAAGTGTCCGACATACTCGTTGTGTGCTCAGATACATCACAGCAGCAATGGCAACACACAACGAGGCGGCTGTGGCTGCACCCCACATTGGGATATTCTGGCCAGTAAGGAGCAGGCCCACTGACTCTCTGCAGGCTGGGCCCAGGATCCGGGTTGGCAGCTAGGCCCGGCCGCCTGAAGGCCGATGAGCAGCAGCGGTGACTCGACCATGGCAAGGCCTGCTGACTGCTTTGTGCTGGTGGGCCACGGCGCAGAGGTTAGTCCCAGGCCCATGGCTTTAACATTGGCATGGAGGAGCCTGAAGCCAGGCCCATAGCTCCAGCTCAGGTACAGCAGTCACAGGAGGAGACCTTGTAATTGAACCCATTCCAGAGAACCTGGAGCCCATAACAAGTTATAGGAGAGGCCACCTTTGCAGGAAACATGAAGATAAACTCTATTGCATTAAAATCTTGCATTATATTCTGTGCTTGAACATGGTGTTAGAGGGTGGAGATATGAAACATCATTTCTCACTGTGCTTGTATACACGCCACAATAATAAGTCTAATCCAGTCTGATGTAAGGTTAAGCTGTGACTACCTCAATGTAGTGCTGGGCTGTCAGTTTGCTGAGTACCTCAGTCCTGTCATTTGAAACTTTTGAAGAGAAATGGCTGAACGTCTTGATGTGTTGCTGAAACACAATGTGGGTTTGAAGCAGAGCGCAAAAGACTTTCAGGTTGGTTGGCAGATGTTCTCCTCCTCGTTTCTAAACTGACCCTCGATATGTGCCGAAGGTTTCACTTGCATAGGTATGCACCTTATCATTGATAAGGAGAGCTCATGCTGCTGAGATAAGCAAAGTTTGCAGCTGCTGACAGTCTGAAACCATTGCACTGAAACCAGGTGTATGAGATAGGGCTTTCTATACACATGACATATAAACACATGTGCATATTCTGATTTGAGGAGGCAACATTTCGCTGGCTCTGCTTATGTAAACCCTTTAGCTCATTGAGTCTGTGCCAGTCATTAAACAACCCTCTAACTATTCTCATCCCATTTTCCAGCACTTGGCCCATAGCCTCGGCAACCCAAGTGCTCATCTAAATGCCGATTAGATGTTCTGAGGGTTTCTGCTTCTACCACCCTCGCAGGCAGTGAGTCCCAGATTTCCACTACCTTTTGGGTGAAAATGTTTTTCCTCATGTTTCCTTTAAACATCCTGCCCCTGCAGTCATTGTTTTTACCTTTTTTGCCCCTTCCCATAAACCTATACCCCCAGTCATTGATCCCTTCGTCAAGGGGAAAAGTTCCTTCTGACTACCCTGTCTGCACCCTTTATAAACTTTATGCACCTCAATCGTAAGGCCATAAGAAATAGGAACAGGAGTAGGCCATTTGGCCCCTCAAGCCTGAACCACTATTCACCAGGCTCGTGGCTGATCCGACATGCCCACTTTCCTGCATTTTCCCTGTACCCCTCATTCCCTGACTGCTCGATAATCAAGTACCCTCCTTTGTCTACTCTGCTGCTTGTCTGTCATGTCAACCTCCCAGTAAGTTGATTATTTTAAGCTTTGCAACTTGACTACAGTAAGAAACAGCCCGAAGAATTCTCTTGCGACGAGTATAGTTTTATAGCAGAACCAATCGATCAGCTGAAGTACCTATTACACACATGAGAGTAGTCAATTCTTGGCTTTTGGCGAGCTCTAGACAAGTTTGTTTAAACACCATTAACGCGTGACTCACAAGAAATACAGTTTCAAATGTCACTTGATTTCTTGCCTTACTAACACATTTACTTCCTGCTTTTTCTGCCCCTCAATGAGATAGAAACCGTGTAAAAATTTACCCACCTTGCTCTCAGCGTAATTCAGCACTCTCATCATTTCTACCACACAGCAGAAATATTAAGTGGAATTTCCCCTTGGTCCTGATGGCGGGTGAGCTGGTGAGGGGAAAATGATGTGTGAGTTGGCCCTGGCAAGAGTGAATCGAATCTTTGATTGTCTGGTGTATTCAATATAAAATACACTGAACAGTTTATGCTGTCGGCATGCATCGGCGCCATTCTCTTTAACTTAAAATAAAATAATAAATAAATAAAAATAACTTAGAGAGTCCATGTTTTTCTTCTCCGCTGCTAGAGTCCTGATCTGGGTTACACAGGCCAGCTGACTCTATAACTACACTGCTTCCGAAGACGTATCAGACCCCATCAAAGCCGACCTTCCTTTCAAAGCGCTCTCTTTAGAAGATGAGTTTAAGTGAAAATTGAGAAACGAGGACGGGTTGCGGGGGGTCGGGGGGTGGTCGTAAAGGAAAAACAACAGAGAAAGCAGACGAGGAGGAGTAGGCCGGGCACAGTAGCCCAAACGTTGCCTACTCTGTCCACTCTGCCCCGCCAACTTGATGTGGTGATACACGTACCTTCCCGTTATGTCCAGGGCCTTCTCAATGCCAAATTGTTTGGCCAGTGTTGGCAGATTGTCTTCCATGCCCGGAGCCCTAACAAACCACTTAAGAGCCCAGTTTAAGTCCTCTGTCCACTTCTGGCCCACCAGTAGTGAGAGAAGGTGCCCATTGCCACTTTGGGGTCACTGGTGCAGCTTCACTGTGTCCATCTTTCTGGAGGTTCCACAATGGCATTGGCAGCTCTATGGCAGTGGCACTTCCTGCCTTCGATGAGAACCATCCCACCCCAACTTTGTTGAAGACCACCTGACTGTCCTCAGTCCCCTTACTCTGAGGGTGCCCTTCGATAGCAGCACCCTCACCCTGTCATTCCCATCTGCGGTGCTGCTGAACAGTTGGCCTTCTGATTGGTGCTGTTGAAGGTGGGCTGCCATCCTTGCTAGGCCAAAGTGAGGACTGCAGATGCTGGAGATCAGAGTCAAGAGTGAGGTGCTGGAAAAGCACAGCAGGTCAGGCAGTATCCGAGGAGCAGGGGAATCGAAGTTTCAGGCAAGAGCCCTTCATCTGGATGGGCAAAAGCCCATCATTACTAACAGAGTTGTCACTCAAATGCATATTCTAAGGACCCACTGCCTGCTAAAGTGGGATTTTAGTCCCATCAGCGGGTTCACTGTTGACTTTGAAAGCTCCCAGCTTATTAGCAGGTTTTGAGAAGATTTGTAGCTCAGGTTGAGGTTCTGGATGTAGTTTGCTTGTTTTCAAATGAACCTTCCAGCTCAGGAAGCAAACCTACATCCACTCCCAGCCTATATTTCAAGAATGCTGTATTGGTTATAAAATAACTTGAACTTAGAGTCCAACTCATCCATGCTGAATAGCCATCCTAAATTACTGTGGTCCCATTTGCCAACATTTGGCCCATATCCCCCTCAACCATTCCTATTCATGTACCCGTCCAGATGCCTTTTAAATGTTGTAATTGTACCAGCCTCCATCACAGTATACAGGTGCTACAGGTAATAAGGACGGCAAATGGAATTTTGATGTTCCATTAGGGGTACATGTGGGGTATAAAATCACTTCGGGAGAGGAGCCGGGCAGAGAGCATTGTGGGAAGGTAAATGGTATAAAAACTTACCACGTGGATTTGGGCCTTTACTTCAGGAGAGGAGCCAAGTGGAGAGCATTCTGGGAAGGTGTGTTTCTGAATCTGAGTGTGAATCTGAAAGGTGACATCACAGGAGGGCTGTGATTCGATTGACTAATAAGGAGTCTGCTAAATTTGAATCTGTGCTAGGTTGAATCTTGTTAATTTATTGGTTAGAACTTGCATAAGCAGACACAAAAGCAATTTAAAAAAGCAAATTCAAAACTAATTAAATAAAATAAGGATGAAGGGTCAGTTGATGTGTTGCTTCTGCGTGATGTGGGAGCTGGTGGACCCCATTGTGGTTCCAGTGACCATGTCGGTTGTAAATGTCAGTTATTGGAAGAATTCCGGTTCAGAGTCGATGAGCTGGGGTCTGAGCTTCAAACATTGTGACAGGTCAGGGAGGGGGAAGAATTGTGGAGGGAGGATGAACTGACTGACCACAGCACGGTGGTGCAGGGAGCCGTTCATGTGATGGGAAGAGAAGAGAAATGTTGCTGTGATTGAGGATAGTCTAGTTAAAGACATAAACCTGAGCTACAAACCTTGCAAAAAGGCATAAATATTGTTCCCTGTGACCAGGATCGAGAGTCCCAAAGGCTGTATTGCCTGCCTGGTGCTAGGGTTCTGGACATCTCAATTTGGAGTGGGAGGGCAAAGGTCCAGTGGTCATGGTCCACCTAGGCACAAGTGACATAGTTGATAAAACCAGGACAGAGGTCCTACTTAAGGGGGTATGAACAGCTAGGAGTTAAGTTAGAAAGCAAAACCACAAAAGTAATAATCTCTGGATTACTACCTCAGCCAGGAGCTAATCGGCACAGAGTCAATAAGATTAAGCAGGTAAATGTGTGGCTCAAAGATTGGTGTGGGAGAAAAGGGTTCGGATTCATGGGACATTGGCACAAATTTTGGAGAAGAAAGGGCCTGTTCTGATGGGACGGTCTTTATCTGAACTTTGCTGGGACCAGAGTCCTAGTGAATCACACAACTAGGGCTTTAAACTAAATAGAAGGGAGTGGTTTCAGTTATAGGGGAAATTAGAAAACCTGAATTAAAAGAGGAGGTAAGAGTGCAGAACTCAGGCGAGGTTATTAAAATCTCCAGCGCAGACGAAAAAGGACAAAGCCTATCAAAAGTTGGCAATCAAACTTCAAGTACACTGGACAAGCGAATGACAGCGAGAAGAGGGATGGTTAATACAGGACTGAAGGTGTTATATCTGAATGCACACAGTATAAGGAAGGAGATAAATGAGCTTATGGTGCAGATTGAAATTGGTAGGTATGACATGGTGGGCATCACGGAGACATGGCTGCAAGGGGATCAGGACTGGGAGCTGAATATCCTATCATAAAGGTAGGCAGGTGGACAGAGGGGGTGGTGTTGCCTTATTAGTAAGAAATGAAGTTAAATCAATAGTAAGAAACGAAGCAGGGTCAGACGATGTAGAGTCTGTGGGGGTAGGATTGAGGAACCGCAAAGGTAAAATAACCAGAGTTGGAGTCATGTATAGGCCTCTAAACAGCAGTCAGGAGCTGGGACACGAGGTACGCCAGGAGATTAAAAAGATGTGCAGGGAAGGCAAAGTTAGGTGATACAAAGATAGGTAGAGGGACAGGTAGTATTGAGGACGTGGGGAGGCTGTCGAAGGATTTGGACAGGTTAGGAGAGTGGGCAGATGGAGTACAATGTGGGAAAGTATGGGGTCATGCACTTTGGTACGAAGATTAGAGGCATGGACTATTTCTAAATGGGGAGAAAATTCAGGAGTCTGATGTGCAAAGAGTCTTAAGAGTTCTAGTTCAGGACACTCTCAAGGTAAACTTGCAGGTTGAGTCAGTAGTCAGGAAGCAAATGCAATGATGGCATTTATTTTGAGAGGACTTGAATATAAAAGCAAGGATGTAGATCTGAGGCTTTCTAAGAGTATTTAGAATATTGTGCAGTTATGGGCCCCATATCCCAGGAAGGATGTACTGGCCATAGTGTGTGTTCGGAGGAGATTCACGAGAATGGTCCCAGGAATGAAAAGCTTAACATATGAGGAACGTTTGAGGATTCTGGGTCTACACTCAATGGAGTTTAGAAAGATGAGGGGGGATCTAATTGAAACTAACCCCAGAATACTGAATGGCCTGGACAGAGTAGATGTTGGAAGGTGTTTCTGTTAGTAGGAGACACTAGGACCCAAGGGCACAGTCTTAGAGTGAAGGGAAGATCGGACATAAGGAGCAACTTCTTCAGCTAGAGAGTGGTGAATCCATGGAATTCACTGTCACCGAAGGCTGTGGAGGCCAGATCACGGAGTATATTTAAGATGGAGATAGATAGGTTCTTAATTGTAACTGGGATCAAAGGTTACAAGGGAGAAAGCTGTGGAATTGGGTTGAGAAACATATTAGCCATGATTGAATACGGAGCAGACTCAATGGACTGAATGGCCTAATTTCTGCCCCTCTGTCTTATGGTCTGGAAAGTAGGAAATGTTGCTGCAAATCCCCTTGTTGAGGAGAGATGTAATTACTTTGGAGGCAGTTCAGTGAAGGTTCACTCAATTAATTGTAGAGATGAAAGACTTGTTTTATGAGAAGAGATTAGCAGGTCAGGCCTGTACTCGTGAGAGTTTAGAAAGATGAAAGCAGATGTAATTGAGGGATGTAAGGAGGTGTTGACAAAGTATACGTAGAGAGGATGTTTCCCCCTTGTGGGGCAATGAAGAACGAGGATTTTAGATAAAGAAGTAGCAGATTTAAAACAGATATGAGCAGAAATTACTTCTCTCAAAGGGTGGCGAATCCATAGAATTGACTCTTCCAGGCTATGGTGGATTTGGGGACACTGAGTAAGTTTAAGGAGGAAATATAGATTTTTAAACAGTAATGGGTTGAAGGGTTGTGGACATAGGCAGGAAAATGGGATTGTGACCGAGACGAGATCAACCATGATTGTATGAAATGATGGAGCAGGGTCGAGGGGCTGAATGGCTCCCTCCTGCTCCCAGTTCTCTTGTATAGGATAAACAGTCAGGAGCAGAAATGAAAGCTTTATTCAGTTTTGTTTTCTCATTAAATTGTGGCTCATCTGTCAATACTTACAGGACAACAACATTTGATTTTTACAATGAGCTGACAAAGATGGCAGAAATTTCTGATAAACCTTTTGCAGACTGAGCCACTGAACCAACCTGTGGAAGAAGGCAGTTTATTCCTGCAGATTTATGTTTGGAATTTTTTTTGTTTTATTTTCATAATGTGTTCACGTTTTCCTCTTTCTGCATTTAACCTTAAGAAAAAAACTGAGAGTCACGTTATTGCACACAAATGGAGGGATTGAAAGCAATTGAGTTAATTTTGGTGGTTCCTGACCAGCATGAATGGAATGGACTGAAAGGCCTTTTTCTGCGTAGATCTCTATGAATCCGATCATACGCTTGGAAATGACCAGGGAAAGTATAATTATTTGGTAGGATTGCGGAGCTCAAGGGATTTGGTGTTTTCACTATTAAAGCATTATACAGTAACGTCATTTCGCAGTGGTCAAGGTTTTAAGCTTTGACTATCCCTTTTGCTTATTTTGCTATTATGTAAGATCAGTTATTGTTATGAGTATCATGCAATTGCCCCACCACTTTCCAGGATGCTGTATATTGCTGCAATGGGTGCTGACTCTGTTTGAACAGGGTGGCCAGTCTGAATCCTAAGGAGCACAGGCACCAGGTTTGGGATCCCTACAGTGCAGAAAGAGGCTATTCAGCCTTTCAAGACTGCGCTGGGTCTCCAAAGACCATCCCACCAAGACCCCATACCCAACCAATCCCTGCAACCCCACATTTCCTATGGCTAACCCACCTAGTCTGCACAACCCTGGACACCATGGGGCAATTTGGCAGGGCCAATCCATTCTAACCTGCACACCTTTCCCGGATGAAGCCCACGGGAAAATGTGCAAACGCCACACAGACGGTCACCTGAGGATAGAATCCGGGACCCTGTCGCTGTGAGGCACCATGCCACCCAATTCATCCCAACTGGATCCAACCCCGTGGGAAGACATCATAGCCGGTTAGCAGGGAACCTGTAGGAAAAATAGTTGTTACACAAAAACAAATCAGGCAGAAACTTGCCTCTGATTTTTATAGAATCCTTGTAACAAGCCCCTGGTTTGCTTGTGATTTTTCCTTCTCCCATCCTTGGGAAAACACACTTTCTCAGATCCTGCTGGTCTGCGTGAGGTCTCTCAAGTCTCAATTGCTACAACATTGGAGCACAATTCAGGCAGAGGTTTAAAAAACAGCTTTGGAATTGGTCTGGTGTCATCCCTGTTTTATTGATACATGTCCATATATTTCAGGCGTGGGATTATCCAAGGAGTTTGATTGAACCATCCAGGGCCTTGGGTCAGCACAGTGTTGTGCCTGCCCCACAGTGTGCTTTAACTCTTATATCTAGCAAAGAAACTGCGAGTCAGCTCTTAATAGGAATAAATGATAATATTTATTTATTTAACACAATGTTGATGTGGAGGTGCTGGTGTTGGACTGGGGTGGACAAAGTCAAAAATCACATGACATCGGGTTTATGGTCTAACAGGTTAGTTTGAAATTGCAAACTTTCAGAGCCCCCGCTGCTTCCTCAGGCAGCTCTGAATGCTTGTGGTTTCAAACAAACCTGTGGGACTATAACCCACCTGCTGTGATTTTCAACAATTAATATTATAGTAACAAAATACACTATGAATCAACAATTTATGCTTTAACTTATCTGTGGATGATCATATACCACCACACTAGATCTTGGCCTTGATCCACGTGATGATGATTTTATGGTCGTCTTCTCGTGATGATCTCAGAGGTACCTTCTCTACACAGTGGTTGGTCTCGAGTTACCGCTACTGAGGGTGGTTTAGCAGCGATTCTTAGACTTCGAAGTCTTTGCACCCTTTTGGGAGGGTCTTCGATGTTCACCAATAAATCGATCAGGGTTCGATCACCCTGATTGATCTGACCCAACCAAGTGTTGACATGTCAGTAGCAGGGTGGTCTTTGAGCATCCATTCCTGGAGTCATTAAGCGCACGCAGGTCAGATAGCCCTTTCCAAATAAGGGTGTGAGTCACCCCTGTGTCTGGTAAACAACTCAATGTTTACGATTGTCCTGGGGATGGCATTCAGATTGATTCTATTGAATTTCAATTCGTGGAGTATGTATTGTCCGCAGCTGCTGGATCATTTGCATACTGTCTGTCTGTAGCTGCAGCCTGAGTGAATTCTGCAGCTTATTTATTCCATAGTCTTTGAGCAATGTCACTTTTGGCCAAAGCTTGCCTCAATTTCCCAGCATGCCTCATTTATTGTCCCTTTCTTCACAAATCCATCATTTTGCGCGGCCTAACTGATCTCCATCCTTTGGACAATATGTAGTCTCCGTACACTAAACTGTGGATAGTGGATGTTGAAGTTGCATAGAATCCATACAGTATGGCAACAGGCCATTTGGCCCAACAAGTCCACTCTGACCATTTGAAGGGCATTCCACCCAGACTATCCCCCTACCCTTTTCCCCGTAACCCTATATTTCCCCATGGCTAATCCATCTAGCCTGCACATCCCTGGACACGATGGGCAATTTAGCATGGCCAATCCACCTGACCTACACATGTGTGAGGAAACCAGAGCACCCGGGCGAAACCCACATAGATACAGGGAGGATGTGTAAATTCCACATAGATGGTTGCCTGAGGGTGGGATTGAACCTGGGTCTCTGGCACTGTGAGGCAGCAGTGCTGACCAGTGAGCCTCCATGCATTCATTGGTAAAAGCAGGAGTTGAGGTGTCATGTTACGGCTGTACAAGACATTCGTAAGACTACATTTGCTGTATTGCGTACAACTCTGATCTCCCTGTTATAGGAAAGATGTTGTTAACCCTGAAAGGGTTCAGAAAAGATTTACAAGGATGTTACCGTGACAGGAGGCTTTGAGCTATAGAGAAAGGCTGGACAGGTTGGGATTTTATTTCCCTGGAGCAGAGGAGGCTGAGAGGTGACGTTTATAGAAGTTTATAAAATCATGGGAGGCATAGATAAGGTGAATAGCTAAGATATTTTCTCCAGCATAGGAGAGTTCAAAGCTAGAGGCTATAGATTTACGGTGAGAGGGGAAAGATTTAAAAAGGACTAAAGGGGCAACATTTTCACACAGAGGGTGATTACTATATGGAATGAGTTAGAGATTCGTATAATTACAACACTTCGAAGACATATGGATAGGTTTAGAGGGATATGGGCCAAACACAGGCAAATAGGACTAATCCAGTTTAGGATTCCTGGTTTGCATGGATGAGTTGGACCGAAGGGTCTGATTCCGTGCTATTTAACTCTATGACTGTACTTAATTGCTGAGGGGGTGAGAAGTGGGTAAGTTTCTCTCCAAGGTCAATTTACCCCATTATTTACTCTTCCGTCCACATCCATGGAGGGGAAAGCCCTGCCCCATTTCTTTTAAATATGGTGGGAAAGAGACTTTTTTTTTAAACATCATGCACCATTTGCAAATGGTTATGCAAGTGCCCTTGAAATTTTAGATATCTCAGGAATCTTAGTCTTTTTACTCATTAGGGTGCATTAGTCTGGCTATAAGTGATACACAGAGCAATTTATAATTGCAAGCTAAAGAGCAAGATCTTTGAGAAAGTTAACTATCTTTTGGAAATAGCAATTAACACTCTAAAGTTGTGATTTTCAAAGTATCGCTATTTTCTGGGAAAATTGCTTGATTATTTTAATGGCTATTTCTTTCTTATTGTTTGTAAAATGTAAAGGATTGCATGGTTTAGTGGAGTTATAGCTTCTCTGTGTCAATGTGAGTGAGAGTCAGATAAGGTTCTGCAAATTGTGGGAAATTTTAACTCAACCTTTTAGATGTTCACGCTTGCCAACCATATGTCACCGACTTCCTAAGTGAGCTTCACCCCTTCCCTTACTGACGCAATCCGTCCTTTAGCCTTGTGCGGGAGAGAAGGCAGTGTGGTCGGTCTAGCTGTTGGTTTATTAACTTCACAATGAGCCAGCAAACATGTCCGGCAACTTGAGAAGGCAAACCTCTCTACAAATTAAAAGACTGAGTTAATACTGGGAATCAGGGACCTTGTACGGGTTTCTTGTCCCTGGATCTGATCAGTGAGTTGCCTGGAAAATGGATCTGGCTTACTTTAAGTGCTTCCCTCCCAAAACAAACTGCTGCTCTTTAATAGTGTCATCAAGGCAGAAATTCACATTATAAATATCTTTCCCCTCCAACGAATCAATCTCAAGCATTAGGTGGAGAGTTCTTTGTGTTTGTTTGTTTAATGATTTATTTATTTTTGAGTTTTAATCTATCATCACCATCAAATGTCTTTACCTCTCTCAGATTAGAACCCGTGCTGCACTTGCGATAGGGCAAAGACCTGTTGCTTTGCTAGGGGCAGCTTACAAAATGTGTTGCAGGGAACTGAAAGTAGTTGCCTTCATGTAGTTTTCCATGGGATATGAGCATTTATTGCCCATCCCTAATTGCTTCTTGCAAAATTGATGGTGAACTGTTTTCCTGAGCCATTTCCTGGTGTGGGTACACTGGAGTGTGCTAAAACTGAGCATCCTGCTGAGCTGTTTCAGAGCATCATCAAAAACCCACCATATTGGTTGGAGACACATGTGGGCCAGACTGGGAAAGGACGGCAGATTATTTCCCTGAAGGACATTAGTGAACCGCATGGGTTTTTTGGACAATTCAGGAGCTTCATGTTCACGGAGATTGGGTGTGTTATAAATAGACTCCCTCCAGTGTGAAAGCAGGCCGTCAAGCCCACACCGACCCTCTGAACAGCATCCCACCCAGACCCTACCCCCTCTCCCTATTCCTGTAACCTTGCATATTTCCTATGGCCAACCCAGCTAGCCTGCACATCCCTGGACATTATGGGCAATTTAGCATGGGCCAGCCCAACCAACCTGCACATCTTTGGACTGTGGAAGGAAACCCATGCAGAAACGGGGAGAATGTGCAAACTCCATACAGACAGTAACCCGAGAATGAATGTTTGTTGAGGTCAGACTTTGTTCCGTCCTGGCAGTTTGGTCACATCAGACAGCAAGGAGTTAATTGCTCAGCCTCAGTGGGAACATTTACGAGTGTAGTGACCCTGCAGCACCTTATGTCAGATTGGTCTTAAGAGATTCACTCACACCTTACACTGCAGTCTACTCTTGCCCAGTTTCTCACTTATCATCCATTGCCGCAGGGTGTAAATTAGGTGGATCGACTGTGATCTTAAGGTGGCCTTGGAGATGACAGATCCCCTGCAAATTGCAGTTCTGTGAAACCATTCTATAGAAATATTCAGATGGGCCTTTGAATGGACTTTGCCAACAGGCTTTCCAGGATGCTGTGTGTTGCTGCTATGGGTACTGACTCTGTTTGAACAGGGTGGACAGTCTGAATCTTAAGGTAGTGCAGGCGACAGGTTTGTGCAACTGCTTCCTACCTCTGCAGTGTTCCCACTCAGTCACATGACAGTGATGTGCCTAATGTTCCGTCATCAAAAACTCACTCAAGGTACGTCCCACCCCTTCAACCTCCACTCCCCCAGGAATAGATGTACCTGTTAACAAGCACATGAGTAAAGAAGGTTGTTAGGAGACGATACATCCTCTGTCACTGGTGTTTGAGGTATTTGTTTAGAAACTGAGGAAGAATACCATGGAGAAACATGTCTGTGCTGGGTAACGTCAGTACACCTACAATATCTATGCTGCCAGCCGGTTTGCAGTATCAGTTATTAGCTGTAGGTCTGGTTGAAGGCAGGGAGCAGACATCAAGCACCATGATGCTATTTAAAGAGCACCCAGTCCTCCTCGAGACCTGCCTGGATGTGTGCAACTCTAACAAGACTCAAACTCTAACACTGTCCGGGACAGACCAGCTTGCTTGATTGGCACCCCATTCACCGCCTTTGGTATTCACTCCCTCCACTGTAGCTATAACGATGTTTACTGTCTATCAGATGCACTGTAGCAACTCTCCAAGGTTCAGACTCTTGTGCACACCAAACTCCTGGAGCTACCTTCCAAATTGAGCTGAGTCCTGCCTATTCCACATGGAGTGCAACGGTTGGCAAAGATGGCTCCTCCCCAGCTTCCTAAAGGCAATGATGCATGGGCACTTGGGCATTGTCAATGATGCCTGTGGATCGACCATAAACACATGTTTAAAAGTCACAGTTAGTGCTTCTGTGTGCAGATATTTTATATCACCTGTAGTAGGTTGGTTAGATCCCATGGAATTGAGGCTAAAGTCAGGTTACAAGCCTGTTAGATATTGATGGTGTCTGAGGGATGAATGACCTGCAGTTCTGCTTGCAACATGACACATTCAACTGAGAGCTTCCTTTTGAAAGTAAGGCTGGTGTACATCAGAGACCGATCACTGGCAATGAACATTTATTAATCTTTACAATTCTCCAGTCACACTTCTGGGGAGACCTGTCAGGCTTCTCTGATTGGCACTGATAGCCTGTTTCATTGCTCCTGATATTGGAACGTAAAGTTGTCCTTCTTTGCACTCATTAGTTTTTGTTCTTCCTTCCTCAGGTTTTCTCCATCGTAGTGTTTGCTTCTATTGTGAACGAAGGCTACATCAATAAAGGCAACGAAATTCTTTACTGCGTTTTCAATAAAAACAGCAACGCCTGCAACTATGGCATTACAATTGGCATCTTAGCGTTCTTCGCCTGCATCCTGTTCCTCACCCTCGATCTCTACTTCCCACAAATCAGCAGCGTAAAGGACAGGAAGCACGTTGTACTTGGAGACCTCGGATTTTCAGGTAAGCATGCTCAGAGGACAGAAAAGGGAAAGGTTTTTTGTTCTTTCAGCTTCACAACCAATTCATAAGCAGTTCCTTTTAAATCCAGTTCCATACCTTTGGCGCGCAACATTTTGCAAGCATTTATTTCCTATCGATGTGAACAGCAGAAATCCTCCCCCAGAATGATTTAAATTAGAAGCATTTCTGGCAGCCAGTCAAACAGTTAGCTTGTTTATAAAGTCATCATAAAAACCGCACGGGGAAGAGAGTGCTGGACTCTTAGTTCTGAGGTTGAGAGTTCAAATCTCACTGTATCAAAGTGTAAAACTGAATTCAGTGAAATTAGTAGATCAGGAGGATAAGTTGTCATACTGTCATGAGGATCCAACTGGTTTGCTCTTGTCCTTCAGCTCAGTTAATACACCACTCCTTCCTACGGTAACTCCAAACCCATGCTGGCGAAATAACCCATTGCCATGCACGTCACTTGCTCGAACAGGCCCACCACATAATTTGTTGACAGCCGAGGATCGGTAGGAAGTTGACTCTTGGTAAAGTTAGTCTGCAGATCTTATCTACCCCATCCAGGGTTCATGATTATTGCCATTAAGTTTGGAGAACAATTACAAAACTTTTGAGGTGATCCATAGTAATAAATGATATCTGTAACTTATCTTCCTTAATGAACAGAAGTTTTATCATTACTGTCTATAGCTTGGTATCCAGTAAGTACTTTGTCCTGTTTTTTGGGATGTTTTGGACCATGTTCTGTCATTCTCCATCTCTGAAATGATGAAACACAGTTATGTTTTCCTTGATGCTTTGGCTGTGGGGTGTATAAAATACACAACAACAGGAGAAAATGTAGCTGAGACGAAGATTTGTGGTCTCCTCATTGGGATTCAACGCATCTACCACTGCTTACGCATTTTTCTTTCAAATAGGCAAGTCATAAATGTCATGACTGCTAAGCATGTTTGGAAAGGTAATTGGCCTAATATCAGAAGAGTTGTGCTATTTAATGCACAGTGGCCTGAAGCATCTGCAGATTTTGTGCCAGCACTGGAGTTTAGATTGGAATAAATGATGTTCTGTTCCTCTGTCTGAATCCCTGGCTTGTCATGTCAGAGACAATAACGCTGCTCAGGGGCATAAAGAGATGGAGACAAGCTGAACCAAAATATCTCTGTCTCCAGCAAGCTCAGAATGGGCAGCGGTCGGATTTCGGGTTACTGGGATCAGGTCACTCAATGGTGGAAGCTGAATGACATGCCAGCATCACAGCCTAGAGATGATGTAAATATGGGACCTACTGGGACTGAGAGGCTTTCCGATGTTTCAGGAGGGGGTTGTACTTCCTCCCTTGTTCCAGAGACGTGAGCCATTCCATGATGGGCCAATTTTGGATGGACACACAATGAGAAACTAGTCAGGGTCACCAGCGCGACCTTGGGTAAATGCACCTGAACACTTTTAACGATGTTGTTATAGAATAATAGCTACCTTAAAATACAAATGTAATCATTGGGTAAGTGTGGGGATGAAATAAATATTTTTTTAAAAATTCCTGGAGATTTTCTTCCAGCCAGGAGAGAACGAGAGGATTTAAAAAAAAAAAATTTGTAAGTAAACATGATTGCCACTTGCTAAATAGGAGTTTTAATGTGAATGTTACTTCCCTTTCAACAGTCGAACACCTTGGATAAATAAAAAAGAACTGTGGATGTTGGAGTCCTGAAACAAACAGGAACAGAATTTGCTGGAGAAACCCAGCAGGTGTGGAGAGGAAAGCAGAGTTAACATTTCGAGTCCTGTGGCCCTACTTCAGGACTCGACATTGACTCTGTTTTCTCTTCACAGACGCCTGCTCGTTCTGCTTCTGATTCCAAGCATCGTCCGAGATTCGTTATCCAAATGCTACTAAACCTTGCTATCCCATTATCCCGATTCAGTCCATATCCTCTGCCTGTGTCACCGCAGACTCTTTGGTTTATATCTTGCAGCTGTCTGCATTTGTTGTCATCACTTGAATCAACTTAATGAAGGTGCAGACAGTTTGATACAAATGGAAGCTCTCCTCTGTAGTTGGTGTTTAAGGCAGAGTGGATGAGAATAGAGGGGAGTTTTTCTGACTATTCGAAAGCAATTCTTTGTACATTAACATACATTGTGAAAGCAAAGACTACTTTCACAATAGTTGCCAGGCACAGAACACTCAGTGCTTTTTTAAATGAACTGACTCATCGTCTACTCTTCCCTTTTAAAAATAGAATTGTAAACGTTAGGTATTCAATATCACAAAAAGATTTTCTGTGCATATTATTACTCTTACAATGATGGTATAACCAAGGAAAGTAAGGGCCTCTGATTTCCCTATAAAGTACTCCAAATAAACAAAAAAGTAATTGAAATAAAATTAGAAATTACTGGAGAAACGCAGCAGGTCTGGCACCCTCTGTGGAGAGAAGGCAAAGTTAATATTTCGGGTTTAATGACCCTTCTTCCAAACCTATTTTCAGAACCCGAATTTTGAAATGTTATCTCTGCCTTCTGTGCTGCCAGATCGGCCATATTTCTCCAGCAGTTTCTGGTTTTGTTTGAGAATCTCCAACATCCATAGATCTTTGTTTTTTGTTTGTTTAGAACAAAAATGAAACCGTGTTCATTCTTAATTCTGCTAGAGATATGGAAATGGACAGGTTTTGGTCTAAACAACTCAACAGGTTATGGTCCTGTGCTGACTCTCATTGTGAGCTAATAGGTCATAAGAAAGAAACATACTTTCGCGTCAAGCAAAACCCCATGTTTCAATACCAGATTTGACACGGTCACTTTTCCAATGTAACCTATCCACATTTATTGGAGAAAAGTTATTGCGTATCTTTGTAATCTCTAGCTCATAACATGAGATCAGAGCAATAAAACATTTATTTTTAATGTTTATTGAGAGAAGTAGTCCTTACGTAAATTGGGCTTACAAAAAAAAATGACTCTTACGAACGCCAAATTCAATTTTGCATGGGCAATAAAATACACATTTCAAGCTCCAGTACTCTACATTGATTTGTTGTCTTCAGGTCTTTGCTCTGGCCTGTTCAGTGCTTTTTATTCCACCTCTTGCCATCATTTGGTGTCACCATTTCACCTTTTCTTAAAGATTCTATCAGAGTTAAAACAGGACATCAATGGACGTCCACAAAAAAAACATAGCAGCCACTTTGCTGTGTTTCTACTATTGGCCTGAGATTGATACTCCCTGCAATAATACTTGAATTTTCAATGTGATGTTGGTGATCAGCAGGAAATATGTAATGTAGTTATTAAAATAAAAAGTGAAAGAACTGCAGATACTGTTAATCAGAACCAAAGACACAAGGACCTCGGAAGGTCTGGCGAGATCTGTAGAGGGAAATCAGAGTTAATGTTTCATGTTGAGTGACTCTTCCCCAGAGAAAATTTGCTGTATAGTAATAAACCTGGTCTTTTCAAGTATTCTATCATCCCTCTATCTCTCAGGAAATGCTAGTCATATTTCTACTGTTAAAAAGGGAAGTACCTATAACAACAAAGCCACCCACATTGTTGGGCAGTTAGGACTGGGGCCAGACATTAGCAAGAAATGTTTTACACTTTAAATGAAACTCTGTGATGTGCAGACCAGGAAGAAGCCAGGTTTGAATCCAGCCGTGGGTCGTGATCATAGCGGAGTGACAGACCGTTGATGAGGAGTGCAACTTGCACCCCTGTTTCCACCCCGGTTTTATTTGTAGAGGTTCCTGCTGGAAATGTGGGCCGGGGCATGTTGTGCACTGAGGGGGTGGGATGAGAGGGCTTCCATGATCTAACAGTGTGAGCAGGCTTATTGTAAAGGTTTATATCTGAAGTGTGAGCACTTGGGTGAGTTACTGAGAAAAGATCAGAATGTGTACAGTTAAGAATCATACAATCCCTAAAGTGTGGAAACAGGCCATTTGATGCAGCAAGCCCACACTGACCCTCCGAAGAGTATCCCATCCAGACCCCATTCCTCTCTTACTATACATTTACCCCTGACTAATGCACCCAACCCACGTATCCCTAAACACTATAGGCAATTCAGCATTGCCAATTCACCCTAACCTGCACATCTTTGGATTGTGGGAGGAAACCGGAGCACCCAGAGGAAACCTACGCAGACACTGGGAAGAATGTGCAAACTCCACACAGACAGTTGCCCAAGGCTGGAATCGAACCTTGGTCCCTGGTGCAGTACGGCAGCAGTGCTAACCACTAAACCACTGTGCTGCCCCATCCCAACACACGCCAATTTGGATAGAAAGAGAGATTGTGAAAGCCCTCTGTTTTGCCCTCAGGCAATTACCAGCTTGGCTGCTTCCCATAATCTGCTCCTGGCTGAATCCGATTCTTCCAGCAGTAAATGTAGTGCCGATGTTGCCTTACCATGACCGACACACCGAGAAAGCTGCCCCACTCACTTGAGTGGTATCATGGCCTTCCGAATTGGATTGCACGTTGATTATGCACACTTACGGGAAAGGTTCAAGGTTGCATTTTACAGGCTGCTGTAAATGGCATTTGCAAAGAACTCGCAATTTCATTGTTGCACAGAAAATTGTTAATTAACACCAACTACGTAAAGAATAATGAATAAGGATGAATGACAAAGGTGTAGGCCATTTGAAAGGCTTCATTTTGATTGCTAACATAAAGGAGTGAATTGAAAGCAGTTACTTGAATATTAAAATTATTGTGTAGCTTTGAAACCGCATTTATTTTATTAAAGTGTAAACAGCACAGCATTTGAATATAATTCAGCTTAGAAAGCATTCGAACTGAGCTTTAACTGCTTTGCACTTTCCATATATAGGCTAAATCGATATTGGAATATCTTTTGACATTTACTCTAACAACCCCACGGGTACTGAAAATAATGAAGCCTGGCACATGACTCATCTTTTACTCATACAAAAGTTATAGAGCTGACATTGTAACTCTCTAAAGATGGAGCTGTGAAGTTGAGTAGTCTGTGATTTGTGACTTTCCCAGATTGACGTGTCTGACTTTGGGTTACATGCTGAGTAGCTACCATACATTTGCCAATAGGGAGAGAAATTTGCTTAAGGGTAGCTCTTTGTTGCCACAGTAATGGCATGGTGTGGAATAAGTGAACCTGACAAGAGAGTTTAGAATCAAAAGAAACGGCTAGAGCAGGGGGAGACCCATGTGCAATGCAAGTACTGGCACAGACTTGAGGTCTGTTTCTGTGCTTTATTAGGTATTAGGTTAATGCATTAAAAGGAGAAGTTAATATTCATCTTTTTCAGTTTCAGTTGCCATGATTATTATTTGCATGTAATTGCATTTTAGATTTTGGTGTAAAGATGCTGCTATCGTCCCCAAAACAGATTAAGGTAGAAATAATTTGCCCCTATAATTTATGAATCTGACAAGTAATTACAATTATCTTCCTGAGATGTGCATTATTGGAGGTGTTGGTAGGGGTAGCAGTTCTCCAGTAAGTTCTGTGGAAGTTGGGGAAGGAGTGAGAACATCAGGAGTGGGGCCACAGAAACAATGGCAGGAACACTGTTGGTCCTGATGGAGCTGTGCTACGCCTCTTGGCTCTACATTAAAGAACTTTTGGTCCAAAAATATTGGTTCAATGTTTGGTGTAGAGGCTGCCATTCTTCAGTAGGTGAGCAATAGATGATGCAGCCAGGAGCCACTCAGAATCCACATTCAGAAAAGATACCTCGGGTGTGAAGTCTCAACGAGGTGATTGCTGATTGACCTTTGAGCATGTCTATTTATTTGAACTTGGGCATTGGATTCAGAGTAAATAAAACATTGAAGGCTTTTAGTACATTGGCCTTCTTCAGTTAGGGCACTGAGTATAGAAGTTGGGAAGTTATCTTGCAGTTATACAGGATTTGGTGAGGCTGCACTTGGAGTATTGTGTTCAGTTTTGGTCACTTTGCTATAGGAAGCATGTTATTAAACAGGAAAGAGTGCAGAAGAAATTTACAAGGATGTTGCCAGGACTCAATGGTCTGAGTCAAAGGGAGAGGTTGGACAAGCTAGGTCTTTTCTCTTTAGAGCGTAGGAGACTGAGGGGGAATCTTATAGAAGTGTATGAGATCATGAGAGGCATGGATAGAGTGAATACACTCAGTCTCTTTCCCAGGGTTGGGGAATCGAGGACTTGAGGGCATCAGTTTAAGTTTAGAGGGGAAAGAATAAAAGGGAACCTGAGGGGCAACTTTTTTACACAGAGGGTAGTACACATATGGATTGAGCTGCCAGCGGAAGTGGTTGAAGTGGGTACATTAACAATATTTAAAAGGCATTTAGGGAAATACATGGATAGGGAAGGATTAGAAGGATATGAACCAAATACAGGGAAGTGGGGTTGGCGTGGACAGACATTTTGGTCGGCATGGACCAGTTTTGGCCAAAGGGCCTGTCTCTGTGCTGGAGGACTCTATGACCCTACGTGTCTATGACATTAATTGAAATAATAATATATGCGCAGGCAGGATTGAGATGTGAATTAAAATGTTATCAGTAAATTTATTAGCTCTTAAAAGAAAGGAAAACCTGTGATGCATTGTAGCTGCAGAATGTGGGAGCAGTTGGCCTCCTGTGTGATTTGAGGCAAATAGATCTGCAGTAAATGTAGAGATACCATAGTCTCAGAGTACCATAGGGTTGTTCTCTTATTAGAGAGAGAGAGAGAGAGAATCGGTGGTTATTTTTACTTGAGGATATCCACATGATTTTGAGAAGGTGGGGCCCTTCACAGTGACCTCAGTCAGTGCAGGGATTGAACCCAAGCTGTTAGTATTACTCTGTATCACAAATCAGCTGTTCAGCCAACTGAGCTAACCGAATGGTCTCTTCCACCCACTTTGGATGTTTGTATATAAACGAACTGAGTTGATCAGTGGCACCTTTGGTCTGGACCCTAGCTGTCTCACTATTAATATAATATTAACCCATTTTCCACCTAAAATGCAAACCAGTTTCTATCCCGGGATCTGATGAAGTTTTGCTTCCCTAGAAGGAAACTGTACTTTAACGCACTTCTTTAATTGAGAAGCAGACAGCTATAAAATGGAAAGTCCCTGCTCTGATCATTACTCCCATCTGGCTTTAACTGGAAACCGTAATGCACCAGTGGAATGATTCAGTTCTGTTCTTGAGGTGTGAGAAGTGAAGGCAGTGGAACAAGAAGGCTCATCGAGTTTAAACTCTGATAGAAGACGAGAAATAATAGCACAAGGAGATTCTTTAACTCTGTGAGCCTGCTTGCCATCCAACAAGATGATGGCTGATCTGATTGTGACTTCCATTCCGCGATTCCTGCTTGCCCCCCTACTCTTTTGCTTCTCAAGCCCTCTGCCTGCCAAGATGGCGACCAGAAAAGTAACAGGAATAGATTCCTTTCAGCACAATGTCCAGATTGGATTGGTTTGTCACAGAGCTGAGGAAGGGCTCCGACCCGAAACGTCGATTCTCCTGCTCCTCAGATGCTGCCTGACCTGCTGTGCTTTTCCAGCAACACACACTCAACTCTGGTCTCCAGCATCTACAGACCTCACTTTCTCTCTGTCACAGAGCTGTGTCTGCCTTTCGATTTTGCTGTCTTCTCCGTAGACACTCGGTACGTTATTTCCACTGGGAGTAGGTTCTTCTTTGATGTCACAGATGAAGCACTGAGCTGCCCCCTACAGCTTAGCTCAGCATCTGCATCATGCAAGCCCATCAGGGTGTCGGCAAGGGAATATTTATTGTTTAATAACTTCAGCGATGAAGCGTGCCATTTTTTTATATCCTTTCCCTGTCTCTCGTTTTTTTTTTCCGGATAAAGCTTTGGCTTTCTGGACAGGAATTACAGAGCCAGAGGATCAGATGAATGTTTCTGTGGCAATAAATATGATTCCAGGTCAGCATGTTGCCTCCCTAGTGCCAGGGTCAAGGATAGCTGTCTGGGGGGAATCAGCCAGAGATTGTGGACCACCAAGGTGCCAACCACATCAGTAGGAAGAGGGCTGAGGTCCTGCAGGTACTTTTCAGGGATTTAGGAAGCAAATCAAAGAGCAGGAGATCAAGCGCAATGATCTCAGAGTTACACCCAGTGCAACGTGCAAGTGAGCATAAGAACAGGAGGATCGATCAATTGAATACAAGGCTGGAAAACTGATGTCGGAGGAAGGGCATTGGATTTGTAAAGAATTTGGGACTGGTTCTGGGGCAGTATATGCTGGAGGGGTTACACCTTCGTGGGACTGGGATCCTCACTGAGATTTGTTAAATGCTGATGAGCTGGAACTAAATTACTTAGACATGGACCATGGGAACCTGAGGGGTGACCCAAACTGGACGGAGGTAAAGTTAGTAGCAGGAAGTCAAAAAGCTGCTAAGGAGACTGGATGACAGGTGAAAAAAGCCGAGCATCTATTACACTTCAAAAGGTAAATGTCGTCAAAAAGACGACAATGTGCAGGTTCGGTGAATTGGCCAGACTAAATTGCCCACAGTGTTCAGGGATGTGCAGGCTAGGTGGGTTACCTATAGGAAATGCAAGAGTTACAGGGTAGGGGAATGGGTTAGTGAGGACAACCTTGGCTGAATGGTCTGTCTTTACACCATAGGAATTCTACAGTATGGGCACTCTAGTTGTATGCATGAAGCATTCACAAGGTAGATGATCTAAAGGCACAACTGGAGATACCTGACTATGATCCAATTGCCATTACAGAAAAATGGCTGCACGGTGACTAGAACTGGGAACTGAATGTTCGAGGATATTCAATGTTTAGGGCAAACAAGAAGGTACCAGGAGGTGGAAGTGCATTGATAATAAAAGATTAGATTAGATTAGATTCCCTAGTGTAGAAACAGGCCCTTCAGCCCAACCAGTCCACACTGACCCTCTGAAGAATAACCCACCCAGACCCACTTCCCTCTGACTAATGTACAACTTTGACTGCTGACATGTCTGTGGACATCACCCCTCGGTGTCTATCCTGTCTAGCCCTCCAAAATTGTGCCTGTTTCAATGACAATGGTGGCACAGTGGCTCAGTGGTTAGCACTGCTGCCTCACAGTACCAGGGACCCAGGGTTCACTTCCATCCACTGGCAACTGTCTGTGTTGAGTTTGCATGTTGTCCCTGTGTCTGCATGGGTTTCCTCTGGATGCCCTGGTTTTCTTCCACAGTCCAAAGATGTGCAGGTTAGGTGGATTGGCCATGCTAAATTACCCATAGTATTCAGGGATGTGTAGGTTAGGTGGATTAGTCGTGGGAAATGTGGGGTTATTCAGATAGGGAGGGGGGGTCTGGGTGGCATGCTCTTCAGCGGGTTGGTGTGGACTCAATGGGCTGAATGGCCTGCTTCCACACTGCAGGGATTCTGTGAGATCACATCTTTGTCCTCAAAATTCTAGAGAACATAAACTCAAGTGATTCAGCCTCCCATCATTTTGCAGAATCAAAGCCTGTGATGCCCCTGTCTCTGCAACTATCACTTTATATCCCGAGGGCATAAACAGTTAGCTCATGGGAATTTGTTGGATTTTAGTCCCTGGAGTTTCTGCTTTTTCTTTGCTGAATGTCTCAGTGGGTGTCACGTGTAACAGTCCCAGCTAGTGCTGGTCCCAAGACAAAGAGGAAACTATCCTGGCTTGAGCTCAGTTATGATTACCCCCCACTGATTTGATGCTGCTATCTGAGGTTGTGTGATGCTGCGAGAGAGAGAAGAATGTTTGAGAGTGTCGCAGGAAGTTTGGAAGATGTGCCTGTTGAATAGCTGGAAGGATGTGGAAACTCTGCCATGTGAATGTGAGGCTAACAGCATTGCTAAGTGTGCAGAGGTAGAGCACTTCATTGTTGGGCTAAGTCCTGATCATTGAGGGAAGAGTGTGTGGTACATTGAGCAGTGAGTGGGACATGGTACTGGTTGGTGGTGCAGTGATTTCACACAGAGATACGGTCACCAACCTTGACCACAAGCTTGCGAGCCGTGACCTTCCTCCGGTACTGTAGCCAGGTTATCAGGGCCTGCTTCTCGGAGTTATGCTTCCTGGGCAACCCCAATCCCTTTCACTGACTGTGACCCAACAGCCACCTTCAGGCCTTTTGTGGAAACACGGGGCCTGATCTCCCCTGAGGGCTTTGGAAGGTGAGACAAGTGTCCTGGGTGGGGAAACCCCTGGTGATTTTTTTCCCCCAGAGGGCAGGCCTACCATTTGCTGGGTGGACATCATCCCTCAGTGTCTACCCTGTCTAGCCCTCCATAATTCTTTACCTGTTTCAATGACAACGGTGGCATGATGGCTCAGTGGTTAGCACTGAGAGCCCTTCCAGTTGGAAAGGGGCAGTCGTGTGCAATGGAGGGTAAGTGAGAGGGACTGCCCTTCACAATGGAGATGCACCACCTCCAAGCTGAAAGGTAAGGGAGTCCCATGTGCAGGGCACCAGGAGGCCTCCTTAAGAGATTGATCTGACTGCAGAACCTTCAGAGGGATGGCTTGCAGCCCACCCTGTGCTAAGGTTCACAGAATCACGGAATTGTTACAACATACAATGGGCTGAATGGCCTCCTTCTATCAGCTCAAGGTCTGTTCCCTAGTGTCAATCTCCTGCCTTTCCCTCCCATATCTTCTGCTCTCCACGGAGAACAGTCTCAACTGCTTGAATCTATCCACATCATCGAGGTTTCTCATTGCTGGAAGTATTCTTATACAGCACCTCTGCACTCTCTCCAATACATTCACATCTCTCCTATAATATGGTGCCCGCAATTGTATACAACACTCCAGCTGAGGTGAGTTTAACAAGTGACTTGCAGCACAATTCAGGGGCGGTGCAGTGGCTCAGTGGTTAGGACTGCTGCCTCACAGCGCCAGTGGGGTGGGAGGGTGGGAGGGTGAACCCAGGGAGATCAATCTGAGACTGGTACAATTGAGAACAGAAGTGATTCAAACAGTCAGGGTAGGCAGGGACAAGGTAGGACTAATAAATTAAACTGCATTTATTTCAATGCAAGGGGCCTAACAGGGAAGGCAGATGAACTCGGGGGAACATGGGACTGGGATATGATAGCAGTTACAGAAACATGGCTCAAGGATTGGCAGCTTAATGTTCCAGGATACAAATGCTACAGGAAGGATAGAAAGGGAGGCAAGAGAGGAGGGGGAGTGGCATTTTTGATAAGGGATAGCATTACAGCTGTGCTGAGGGAGGATATTTCCAGAAATACATCCAGGGAAGTTATTTGGGTGGAACTAAGAAATAATAAAGGGATGATCACCTTATTGGGATTGTATTATAGACCCCCTAATAGTCAGAGGGAAATTGAGAAACAAACTTGTAAGGAGATCTTAGCTATCTAAGAATAATGGGGTGGTTGTGATAAGGGATTTTAACTTTCCAAACATAGACTGGGACTGCCATAGTGTTAAGGGAGAGGAATTTGTTAAATGTGTACAAGACAATTTTCTGATTCAGTATGTGGATGTACCTACTAGAGAAGGTGCAAACTTTGACCTACTCTTGGGAAATAAGGCAGGGCAGGTGACTGAGGTGTCAATGGGGGAGTGCTTTGGGGCCAGTGACCATAATTCTAATAGATTTAAAATAGTGATGGAAAAGGTTAGACCAGATCTAAAAGCAGAAGTTCTAAATTGGAGAAAGGCAAGAACTTTCTTGACAGTATTAGGCAAGAACTTTCAAAAGCTGATTGAGGGCAGATGTTCGCAGGTAAAGGGACGGCTGGAAAATGGGAAGCCTTCAGAAATGAGACAATGAGAATCCAGAGAAAGTATATTCCTACTGGGATGAAAGGAAAGGCTGATAGGTATAGGGAATGCTGGATGACTAAAGAAATTGAAGGTTTGGTTAAGAAAAAGGAAGCATATGTAAGGTATAGACAGGATAGATTGAGTGAATCCTTAGAATATAAAGGAAGTAGGAGTATACTTAAGAGGGAAATCAGGAGGGCAAAAAGGAGACATGAGATAGCTTTGGCAAATAGAATTAAGGAGAATCCAAAGTAGGTTTTTACAAATACATTAAGGGCAAAAGGATAACTAGGGAGAGAATAGGGCCCCTCAAAGATCAGCAAGGCGGCCTTTGTGTGGAGCCGCAGAAAATGGGGGAGATACTAAATGAGTATTTTGCATCAGTATTTACTGTGGAAAAGGATATGGAAGATACAGACTGAAGATATAGGTGTCACCTTGCAAAATGTCCATATTACAGAGTTGGAAGTGCTGGATGTTTTGAAATGCATAAAGGTGGATAAATCCCAGGACCCTAGAATTCTGTGGGAAGCTGGAGAAGTGATTGTTGGGCCTCTTGGTGAGATATTTGTATCATCGATAGTCACAGGTGAGGTGCCGGAAGACTGGAGTTTGGCTAATGTGGTGCTACTGTTTAAGAAGGGCAGTAAGGACAAGTCAGGAAACTATAGACCAGTGAGCCTGACATCGGTGGTGGGCAAGTTGTTGGAGGGAATCCTGAGGGACAGGATGTACATGTATTTGGAAAGGCAAGGACTGATTGGGGATGTTCAAGATGGCTTTGTGTGTGGGAAATCATGTCTCATAAACTTAATTAAGTTTTTTGGAGAAGTAACAAAGAGGATTGATGATGGCAGAGTGGTAGATGTGATCTATATGGACTTCAGTAAGGCATTTGACAAGGTTCCCCATAAAAGACTGGTTAGCGAGTTTAGATCTCAAACTGGCTCAAAGGTAGAAGACACAGGGTGAAGGTGGAGGGTTGTTTTTCAGACTGGAGGCCTGTGACCAGTGGAGTGCCACAAGGATCAGTGCTGGGTCCTCTACTTTTTGTCATTTACATAAATGATTTGGATGTGAGCATAAGAGGTACAGTTAGTAAGTTTGCAGATGACACCAAAATTGGAGGGGCAGTGGACAGCAAAGAGGGTTACCACAGATTACAACAGGATCTTGATCAGATGGGCCAATGGGCTGAGAAGTGGCAGATGGAGTTTAATTTAGATAAATGCGAGGTGCTGCATTTTGGGAAAGCAAATCTTAGCAGGACTTATACACTTAATGGTAAAGTCCTAGAGAGTGTTGCTGAACAAAAGGACCTTGGATTGCAGGTTCATAGCTCCTTGAAAGTGGAATTGCAGGTAGATAGGATAGTGAAGAAGGCATTTGGTATGCTTTCCTTTATTGGTCAGAGTATTGAGTACAGGAGTTGGGAGGTCATGTTGCGGCTGTACAGGACATTGGTTAGGCCACTGTTGGAATATTGCCTGCAATTCTGGTCTCCTTCCTATCAGAAAGATGTTGTGAAACTTGAAAGGGTTCAGAAAAGATTTACAAAGATGTTGCCAAGGTTGGAGGATTTGAGCTATAGGGAGAGGCTGAACAAACTGGGGCTGTTTTCCCTGTGGTGTCGGAGGCTGAGTGGTGATCTTATAGAGGTTTATAAAATTGTGAGGGGCATGGATAGGGTGAATAGACAAAGTCTTTTCCTTGGGGTCGGGGAGTCCAGAACTAGAAGGCATAGGTTTAGGGTGAGAGGGGAAAGATATAAAAGAGACCTAAGGGGCAACATTTTCACGCAGAGGGTGGTATGTGCATGGAATGTGCTGCCAGAGGAAGTGGTGGAGGCTGGTACAATTGCAACATTTAAAAGGCATTTGGATGGGTATATGAATAGGAAGGGTTTGGAGGGATATGGGCCGGGTGCTGGCAGGAGGGACTAGATTGGGTTGGGATATCTGGTCGGCATGGACGGGTTGGACCGAAGGGTCTGTTTCCATGCTGTACATCTCTATGACTATGACTATGACTATGACTCTATGACTGATGTGCTACATGGACAGCACAAACTCCACAATCATACGCAGGGTGGCATAAAGTGCATTTAACGTGCAAAACAGACAAGACAGCACAGTAATTCCTGACACATCAGGACAGTCAGCAGGGCGGTGTACAAATTACAGTGTAATAAAAGAATGATAATTAATAAGCCATTAATTGTTCTAGAAGCAATTCAAAGTGGTGAAAAGAGTTTCAGCTGGAATACAGTCTGATCAAATAGTCATAAAAGTCCAGTACAATGCTAGAAAAGTTTGGAGCTCCCTTCATGGGGTAACGGACTGTGACCTGTCCTATGCTATTGGGCTTGGCCAAAACTTGTAGCCACTGCACTGCTTCCCAGCTGAATCAGCACCAGAGTTTTCAGAGCTTGACTGAACCAGTCCCTTTCTGGCTTCAAATGACATCGGTGTCAAAGCCAGCTGTCTGGGGAATCTCCAGATTTTCTTGGTCCTAATTGAGGTGACTCATAATTCCCAATAACAGCTGCAGAGGTAGGAATGGTAAACAAAAGCGAGAAATTGCTTGAAATGTCAGGAATGCGGTCAATATCTGAGGTAAAAATCTGGGGTGTAATCCCCCACCCTATCCCAATCAAAAGTCTAGGGAGGCTCATGCCATTTTGATAGAAACATAGAAGAGAGGAAACAGGAGTAGGCCATTTAGTATGATCCTGGCTGATCACCCAACTCGATATGCTCTTACCCGTGCCTTTCTCCCTATACCTTCTAATCCTAAGAACTATATCTAATTGCTTCTTGAAAACATTCGATGTTTTGGTCTCAACTGCTTTCTGTGGCAGTGAATTCCACAGACCCACCACACTCTAAGTGAAGAAACTTCTCCTCATCTCGGTCCTAAAGAGCCCACCCTGTATCCTTTGACTGTGACCCCCCTAGTCCCTGGTCATTGGGGACATCCTCATTGTGTTTATCATGATTGCTGCACTTCAGAGAAGATTTGCCTAATTAATACCTGGAGTAAGCGGGTTGCCTTGTGAGGAAAGGCTAGGCCTGTATATTCTCGAGTTTACAAGACCCAGTGGTGATTTAATTGAACTATATAATATCCTGAGGGGACTTGACCCGGTGGATGTGGAAAGGATGTTTCCTCTTCTGGGAGAATCTAGGCCTAGGGGGTCATAGTTTAAAAATTCAAAGTTTGGGAGAAGATTTGTAGCTCGGGTGCTCGTTGTTGTGGTTCTGTTCGCCGAGCTGGGAATTTGTCTTGCAAATGTTTCGTCCCCTGTCTAGGTGACATCCTCAGTGCTTGGGAGCCTCCTGTGAAGCGCTTCTGTGCTGTTTCCTCCGGCATTTATAGTGGCCTGTCTCTGCCGCTTCCGGTTGTCAGTTTGAGCTGTCCACTGTAGTGGCCGGTATATTGGGTCCAGGTCGATGTGTTTGTTGATAGAGTCTGTGGATGAGTGCCATGCCTCTAGGAATTCCCTGGCTGTTCTATGTTTGGCTTGCCCTATAATGGTAGTGTTTAAAAATAAGGGGTACCCATTTGAATGAGAGATGAGGAAACATTTAAACTCTTGAGGATTGAGAGTCTTTGGAATTTTCTTCCTCAAATGCTTTGGATGCAGAATCTTTGAATATTTTTGAGGCAGAGCTAAATAGATTCTTGATTACCAAGAGAATGAAAAATTATCGGGGATAATCAGGAATGTGGAATAGAAACTACAATCATGGCTGAAAATGTGTTGCTGGAAAAGCGCAGCAGGTCAGGCAGCATCCAAGGAACAGGAGAATCGACGTTTCGGGCATAAGTCCTTCTTCAGGAAAGGCTGCGCTTTTCCAGCAACACATTTTCAGCTCTGATCTCCAGTATCTGCAGTCCTCACTTCCTCCTCGAAGAAACTACAATCATGACCTTATTGAATGACTGACAGTACAGTCTTAAAGGGCCAAGTGGCCTCTGTTGCTGCTTGTTCTTATGTTGCTACATGCAACTGAGCAAACTACATTCATCGTTCATCACAATATATTTGCCACACACAGCAAGTCCATTGCAATATATAGACAGAGGGTTTTAAGATCTCAACATCGCACTAGGAACTCTCAGTTGTTTAAATCAGTTATTATGCCTGTTTACCAGCCAACTGTGCCAGTTTACATTGATGGTGCTTCAGCCTGTGTATCAAGCTCTGAAATGCCCTCCCTACACCCCTCTGTCTCAATTTCTCATCTTCTTTCCCTCTTTAAGACACTCCTTCAAGCCCAGCTCTGTAACCAAGCCTTTTTGCCATTTGACCTCATCTCCCTACGTGCCTCAGGGTGGTTTACCACTCTCCAGTGGGGTCATTTTGTTCCGTTAAAAGCTTTGGGAAGATGGCGTGCCTGTAAAATTGGATTGCCGTTATCCTGGTGGCCTTGTTTCGAGCTGTGGGGGGAGTCCAGAGGGGTTTGGGGGAGGGGCGTTGTACGGGAGTGCACCCTGTGCCCAACGGATGTTCTTGCATGTTTCCTGCACCCCTCTCTTCCAAATATGGTCCCACATTGCCTTCGCCAGATTTTGCCAACCTAATGGCTATTAAAATAACAACGCAGCCATGGGGAGTAAGTTTGGGTTTGTGACTTTCCATCAGGCATTGGGTCACCTACACAATTACCACCCCCCCCCCCCCCCCACCCACCAAGCTATAAGACTCCACCAATTTAAATTAGGAAGCTTACTCCTTCAATAGATCACCATGAATTAGAATTATAGAATCCCTGCAGTGTGGAAACAGGCCCTTCAGCCCAACAAGTCCACACCGACTCTCCAAAGAGTATCCCACCCAGACCCATTCCCCTGCCCTATTCTCCATTTACCCCTGCACCTAACCAACACATCCCTGAGCACTATGGGCACTTTAGAATAGCCAATTTAGCTAACCTGCACATCTTTCGATTGTGGGAGGAAACCCACGCAGACACTGGGAGAATGTGCAAACTGCACATAGACAGTCAGCTGAGGGAATCGAACCCAGGTTCCTGATGCTATGAGGCAGCAGTGCTAACCACTGAGCCACCACACCACCCCTGAATTATGCTGAAAAAGAATGGAATTAGCAGAACGTCAATGCTTAACAAATATGCTTAGAGTTTCTGTTAATGTTAGCCAATGAACACTGATACATTCTCAATCCAGCTGCCTATTCCTGCTTTCTGAAGTCTCAAATCATTTCGACCTGCAACACTTGGCACAGAACTGTTTAGAGGGCTGAGAGGAGATCATATGGACATACATAGGCATGAAAGGGGACTGACGGAGTAGACAGAGATAGTGTTTCTTTATAGTGGAGCAGTCTAGAATGCGAGGTCCTGGTTTTAGGATAAGGGATTGAAGATTTAAAACAGAGATGAAGAGACGTTACTTCTCTCAAAGTGTTGTCAATCTGTGGCATTCACTATCCCGGAGTGCAGTGGATGCTGGGACATTGGTAAATTTAAGGTGGAGAGAGTCGCAGCTTTAACTCGTAATGGGTTGAAGGGTTATGGAGGGAAGGAAAGTGGAGTTGAGACTGAGATGAGATCGGCCATAATCGTATTAAATGGCGGAGTGGACTCCGGGGGCTGAATTGCTAATCCCTGCTCCGAGTTCATATGCTCAGAGTGCTGAATGATTCTGACTGTCAGGAGCTTGGATTGTTCTCAATTAATCTAATCTATATTATGTCTTGATCTGAAGACTGCACAGTAACAAGATCACACTGACAGTTTCCAATAAGTCCCGTCCTTGAGCAAGAACCTTCCATTTTCCTCTCCCGAGCTCCTGTAAAACTCAAAACCAAAGACACTGTGAACGAGAGAACCTTATCTGCCAAGGCTAAGGATAGTCCAAAGAGATTCTACAAGTCCATTAAGAGCAAAAGAGCAATCAGGGAGAGAACAGGGTTCTTTAAGGATCAGTGAGGTTGTCAACGTATTGAACCTCAGAAGATGGGAGCAATACTGAACAAATGTCTTGCCTCGGTATTTAGAGTCACAGAGATGTGCAGCATGGAAACAGACCCTTGGGTCCAACTCATTTATGCTGACCAGATATCCCAGCCTAATCTCGTCCCGCTTGCCAGCACCCGGCCCATATCCCTCCAAACCCTTCCCATTCATGTACCCATCCAGATGCCCTTTAAATGTTGCACTTGTACCAGCCTCCACCACTTCATAAATTGTTGGAGGGGATTCTGAGAGATAGGCTTTGCGTGCATTTGAACAGGTAAGGACTTATTGGGGTTCGTCAGCATGGCTTTGTGCATGGGAAATAGTGTCTCAAAAACTTGATTGAGCTTTCTGAAGACATAACCAAAAAGATTGATGCGGGCAGAACAGTAGGCATTCTCCACACAGAATTTAGTTGAGTCTTTGGCAAGGTTCCACATGATAGACTAACTAATAAAGTTAGATCTCATGAGATTCAAGGAGAGCTTGCCAATTGGACACAAAGCTGGAATCATGGTAGGGGACAGAGGGTGGTGGTGGAGGATTGGTTTTCAGCTTGGTGCCCTGTGACTATCAGTGTTCTGCAGAGATCAGTGCTGGGTCCACTGTTCTTTGTCATTTATATAAACTATTTGGAAGAGAATTTTGGAGGCATTGTTAGTAAGTTTGCCGATTACACCAAAATTGGTGGTGTAGTTGACCATGAAGAATGTTATAGAAGATTACAAAGAGATTTTAATCCATTGGGTGAATGGGCTGAGGTGTTGCAGATGGAGTTTAATTTGGATAAATGTGAGGTACTGTAGTTTGGTAAAACAAACAAGGGCAGGACTTATACAGTTAATGATAGAGCACTGGATAATGTTGTCGAAAAGAGACCGAGGGATTCAGGTACGTGGTTCTTTTGAAAGTTAGATGACTGGTAGACAGGGTGGTTAAGAAGGTGTTTAGCACACTTGCCTTCATTGCTCAGACCTCTGTTGTGACATCATGTTGTAGTTGTACAGGACGTTGGCAAGACCTCTTCTGGAATACGGTTCTGTTTGCCTGCTATAGGAAGGATATTATTACATTGAAAAGGGTTCAGAAAGGATTTACCAAGATGTTGCTGGGTCTGGAGGGTTTGGGTTATAATATGAGGCTGGATAGGCTGGAACTTTTTTATCTGAAGGATAGGATGTTGAGGGGTGACCTGGTCGAGGTTTATAAAATCGTGAGGGGTATAGATAAGGTCAATAGCAAAGATAAATTCCCTAGGATAGGCGAATTCAAAACTAAGGGGCATATTTTTAAGGTGAGAGGAGAAAGATTTAAAAGGGATATGAGGGGAAACTTTTTCACGCAGAGGCTAGTTCATATGTGGAATGAACTGCCAGAGGAAGTGGCAGATGCAGATACAGTTACAATAGTCAAAAGACATATGGATAGATTCAAGAACAGGAAAGGTTTATAGGGGAATGGGCCAAACACAGGCAAGTGGGACTAGCTTAGTTCGTGAAACTTGGATGAGTTGGGCTGAAGTGTTCGTCTCCATGCTGTATGACGCTATGACTCTAGCCAGACTATGTGAATGGGACTTGTCTGAGGTCCAAGTCTGCTCAAGGATTTTTTTTTTTAATACTATTGTCTCCTTTTTAAAGGAGGCAGATGGGCACAGTTCCTCCTTTGGGTGTTCTGCTTGGGGTTGGCATGGGAATTTGTGCTAATGGTGGCTCAAATTGAACTTAGACTTTGATGGTCATGTTATGATTTATGTTAGTAAGTGCCGCGTACTCGCTATCTACACTAATCCCTCTGAGCAGCAATGTCTTTACAATCTGATCAGAGCCTTTCCTCCCCTTTCCAGGGAGATGAATGAGCTCTGGAAGTCTCTCACTGCAGGTAATCACAGGAAATGTTACATGTTCACATTGAGACCAAAAGGTGTCTGAGCCGCAGTGAGGTCGATAGAGTTAGGCACTACTGTGTGCTCAGCTGCTCCTGACATTTCCTGGCTGTGACATCTCCCACTCAACCCACATTGACTGCCGCTCTACTCTAAGCTCCAACTGATACTGAGACCAGTGGCAAAATGTTCAACAGCAAGGGGAGCTTCAGACAGCAGGATTCTACAGGACTGAAAACCAAATAAACAAGAATATTTCCTCACCGCAGGCAGACCATAACAGTACTTTGATAGAAGATTACATCACTGCAATTGTTTCTTCATAATCCCCCACGGTTTCTAAGAGCCCCTGTTGTTCCAGTACCCTGGATTGCAACATTTCCAGATTACTCTCTCTTCTGAAAGGGTGTTTTACCGCAGTTATTCTTGACAATGTTCTGTCATGGTTTGATACGGCGGACCTGGTATCTCTTACCATTGATGTGCATAGTAAGGATTCACAAGTTGATATGTGACCTTTTTGGCTACATTATTAACACCCCTTTCTTGGCCATCAAGTCAGAGAGTGAACTTTGAACCCTGAACTTCTGCCTGAGAGGCAGGGACATTACCAACTGTGCCACAAGGCTTCCACCTTACTGTAATGAGTCAATATTAATCTCCTCGAAATGCTAGTTTATGAATGTCTACTGCATCCCTTCCTGGTCTTGCGGCCTTCAGGAAGCAGAGGAGATTTACCAGGCCGTTGCCTGGACTGGAGAGTTTCTGTGATGAAGCGGAATTGGAGAGACTGGTTGTTTTCCTTAGAGCGGAGAAAACTGAGGGGTGGGGCTATGATTGAGATGTGGGGCAAAGACAGGGTGGAAAAAGAAACATTTCCCCTCGATGGAGAGATTGATGACCAGGGATGAGATTTAGGGTAAGAGGAAGAAGGTATCGAGGGGATGTGAGGAAAAGCATTTTCACCCAGGGTGTGATGGGAATCTGGAACTCACTGCCTGTAAGGGTAGTAGAGGCAGAAATGACATTAAATGTGCCCTTGCAATGCCAGGGTATACATGGTTATGGGCCAAGTGCTGGAAAATTGGACTAAAATAGAGGGCTCTTTTTGACCAGTGCAGACTTAAAGGGGAGGATTTGAATGTGTGTTTTATTGAAATATTCATCTGGGCTTCTAGATTGTTCTTCAATTATCAGAACCGTCACAGTGCTGAGCCTCTTTATATGTGGTGAATTTAACTGGGACAAATGGAGTAAGATGTTTCGTTTGCCCATAACCAGTCAAAATGGTATATGATAACTCATTCACTATTTAAAAATTCATTCATAATTTTGAACTTTGCTGGAAAGACTGCATGTATTGCCCACCAGTACTTGTCCTTGAGATGCTGGTGCCTGTTTCTCAAGTCGTCTCAGTCCATGTGGTATGGGTACACCCACAATACCCTTTGCAAGGGAGTTCCAGGGTTTTGGCTCAATGACAGTGAAGGGATGGTGATATATTTCCAAGTCAGGATGGTGAATGTCTTGCAGGCGACATTGCCAGTGATGGTGCTCCCATGTATCTGCTGTCCTTGGCCTTCGAGGTGCTGAAAGCCATGGGGTTGGAAGGTGCCTCCTAAGGAGCTGTGGTGAGCTACTTGCTGTGTATCTTGGTAGGCACTGCAGCCAGTGTTTACCGGTGATGGAGAGAGTGAATGCTGAAGATCGTCAATGGAGTGCTGATCAAGTTGGTGCTTTCTCCTGGATATTGTTGAACTTCTAGAGTGTTGATGCAGAGAATATATTCAGTCCTGACTAATGCCTGCTCAATGGTGGACAGACTTTGAAGTTGAATGTGATTTCCTCACAGCAGATTTGCTTTTGTTCTTATGTTTACACGATTGATCCAGTTATGTTACCAGGATGTTGATAATGGGAAGATACAGCAATGGTGGTGCCATTGAAGATCAAGACGAGATGGTTAGATTCTCTCTTGTTCGAGTTGGTCATTGCCTGGCACTTGTATGGTGCACATTTACTTGTCACTCATCAGCCTCAGTCTGGATCTTGCCTTTCTGCATGCAAGCAAGGACTGCTCTAGAAATGGCCTCGAATAGTGCTGAACATTGGTGCAACCTATGGCAAATATCCCCACTTCTGACCTGAGGATGAAAGGAAGCTGATAGGTGGAGTAGCTGAAGATGGTTTGGCTGGAGAAAGACTGCATGGGGCTCTTGTGTTGCAGTGCTAGTGTCAGGTCAGAAGATCTAGGCTCAAGTTGCACCTGCTCTAGAGGTGTGCAATAACCAACATCCCTGAACAAAGTGATTCGAGAATTTCTGGAGGAAGCCTGCAGAAAGCTGTAGTACTGAGGAACTTGGGAATCCTTGTTCATGAATCACAAATAGCTTAAATCCAAGCTTAGTTGGTAATGGGCAATGCAAATGGAATATTGACCTTTATTTTAAAAGGAACTGGAGTTTAAAAATACTGTCAAGCCTGGCCTATAAAAGGCACTCAGCAGAACACACCTAGAATACTCTGAACAGTTTGGAAGGGGGGATATACTGGCATTGGAGGCAGTCTAGAGAAGAACGATTCAAGATATGGAAGGATTTTCTCCAGAGGAGATGTTAAGGCATTTGGACCTGGACTCACTGGAGTTTATAAGAGTGAGAGGTCACCTTATTGAAATATTTAAGATTCTTAAGCGCAGAGGTGGAAAAATAGATTCTCCTTGTGGTAAAGTCTATGACCAAAGGGCATAATCTCAAAGTAAGGGGTGGCTCATCTAAGGCAGCGTCATAGAATCATTGAGATGTACAGCATGGAAACAGACCTTTCAATCCAACTCGTCCATGCAGACCAGATATCCCAACCCAAACTGGTCCCACCTACCTGCGCCTGGTCCATATCGCTCCAACTCCTTCCTATTCATATACCCATCCAGATGCCTTTTAAATGTTGGAATCGTACCAGCCTCCACCACTTCCTCTCGCAGCTTATTCCAAACACGTACCACCCTCTGCGTGAAAAAGTTGCCCCTTAGGTCTCTTTCCCTTCTCACCCTAAACCTATGCCCTCTTGTTCTGGACTCCCCCACCCCAGGGAAAAGACTTTGTCTATTTATCAGACGAAGAGGAATTTCTTCTTTCAGAATGTAGTGAATCTGTCCTCTTCCCTACGGAGCAGAGATGAGGCTGGGTCAGAAACATATGCAAGGCTGACCTGTTACCATAAGACTTCATCTTTTGTGGAATCAAAATTGAGGACTCCCAGGGTCATTGCCTCTGGCCAGTTCCAACACCTCTGGCAGGTCTGTCTTGCAAGTGGAACTGGAAATATTCAGTTAAAAATCTCACAGCACAGAGTTATAGTCCAACAGGTTTATTTGGAAGTACTAGCTTTCAGAGCTCTGCTCCTTCAGATAACTAGTGGGGGCAGGATCATAAGACACAGAATTGAAAACAAAAGATCACAGTGTCAAGCAATTGAAATGATATATTGAACAAACCGAGTTTGCTGTTAAGTCATTCATCTTTTAGAATGGGTTGCAGGTTTCAGTTCATTAATATGTAAATCCCAGAACTCCTGCTCCACAGTTACCTGATGAAGGAGCAGTGCTCTGAAAGCTAGTACTTCTAAATAAACCTGATGTGGTGCAATTTTGTTTTTAACTTTGTCCACCCAGATCAACACGGGCACCTTGCATCAACAATACATCCAAGAATGGTAATGGAGGTGTCGGGAACATTGTAAGGTAGGATTTGGTGAGTGTAGCTCTGTCAGGTAGTTGCTCGACTCATCTGAACAGGTCTCCTGATTTTTGACACAATTTCCCAGATGTTAATGAAGAGGATTTTGCAGTGTTAATTGGACAATTATTGTGGATCTGGAGTCACATGTAGACCAGATCAGCTAAGAATGGCAGATTTCTTTCTTTGAGGACATTGGCATACCATCTGGTTTTATTCTATGATTATTATATTAATCTTGCCCCAAAATAACTGCCTCAGCCACGTTTTGAATTCCTTGCTTCTCTTAAGCTGTGATCCTGTTTCATGGTGTGTGTGTGGATGGGGGAAGTTCTTCAGCCAGTCCTACCTGGTCTGGCCTACATGTGACTCCCAACCCATGATAATTACCCAGTCAACCTGCAAAATCCTAGAGTTAGTGGTAGTTGTCTTTTCCCTAGGATGGAGAATTTCAGGACTCTGACATTTTCAAGGGGAGAGATTTAAAGAAGACATTTATTTGCACAGATGCTGATTCGCATGTGGAATTAAATTCCTGGGGAAGTGGTGGATTTGTTCACAATTACAATATTTACAATAAGTACATGAATGGGAGATGATTTGGAGATGCCGGTGTTGGACTGGGGTGTACAAAGTTAAACATCGCTCAACACCAGGTTATAGTCCAACAGGTTTAATTGGAAGCACTAGCTTTCAGAGTGCTGCTCCTTCATCAGGTGGTTTGGAGAGATCTGGGTCAGGAGCAGGCAGTTGGGACACATTTGGTTTGGGATTATGTTTGTCGTGTTTGTTTCTGTGCTGTATGACTCTATGTATGTGGAGTAGGAATCTTGCTTCCTAAGAGCTGATGAAAAAGTTTGTTCCGTACATAGCCACGTTTCAATCTATGCAATATAAAACTCTCACTTCTATGACCGTAACCATTCTGTTAGTGTAGGCAGTTAAGATCCAATCATGCCACCATTTAACATGAGCTTGTTGTTTTTATTTTGAGCATAACTGTTGTTAAAATAATTCACTGTTTATTCTAAAACATGTATCTGTGAGTAGGCTTATAATTACAGTTTGTCTTTGTCCTTGTTCTAACAACATACTTGAACTGTATTTAGTCAGTCAGATTCGACACAAGAACGCCTCATGAATGTATCACTGCTATAAATATTGATAAGTAATTCCTGGATTTTAAGCGTGCAGTGGTGACCCCTAATGGGGAAAAGGGTTGCTTTTCACATTTTGATGAATGCTTAAGATGAACTTTAGAAATCCCCATCACACAGGCCAGCCTTCCATCCACTGACTCCAGAAAGCAATCACCATAATCATAGACCAATGTAGGACATTGGACAAACAGGCAGAACACTAGCCACCAGGATACATAAACATCAACTAGCCACAAAACGACGTGACCCACTCTCACTAGTATCCTTACATACGGATGAGGAAGGACACCACTTCGACTGGGAAAACACATCCATCCTAGGACAAGCCAAACAGAGACACGCACGACAATTCCTAGAAGCGTGGCATTCCAACAAACACATTGACTTGGATCCCATTTACCACCCACTGAGAAAGAACAGGAAATGACATTGCCACAGGAAATGACAGCACCAATCCTAGGAAACTCAAGCATATAAATAGAAAGTGGGCTACACCACCATTGCTTCATTTGGAGGCTCACTGAAGATGTTACTTAGTATGGTGGCGAAATGTCTCAAAATGAACCTTCCAGCTCAGTGAGCAAACTTGCATCCAGAACCTCAACCTGAGCTACAAATCTTCTCAAAACTCACCAATAGAACCGCTACCGATCCTAATTCTGAGACAAAAAGAACCAGAACCAGATTGAGGAGAGTTCGGGAGTGTGGTTTTGGATATCAGAGAAAGGTACTTGCTCATAAAGAAAAATATTTGACAGATTATGAATGGAATAAGCAGAAACTGAGCATTGGACAAATTAATGAATAGCTCACTGAGAGAGTCGGGTATGAGAAGGAATGCAGCAGCTTTTATTTATTCTTTCGTGGGAGGAGGGCATTATTGCCAAGGGCAACATTGATTGCCTTTAAACTGAGTTTGCCCATTTCTGAGGGCAGTTTGGAGATGACCAGACTGCTGTGGTTTGGTAGTCATGTTTAGACCAGACTAGTCAGGTGATTGACAACACCGCTGCATCACTGTCTCCCCTTGCTCTCCTAATTAATAAGGGATAGATTATGGTATGTTTTATCTTGAATCAGGACTGGAGTCCGCAAGCTTCTCACAGAGAGATGGAAATGGCAGCACTGAGCTGCAGTGACACTGACATGTATGCCCTGTGACTGCCCATCAGTCAATAACACTTCTGTGGTGGCACTCGGCAAGGCAGGCCCAACACCCATCAAACTGTGCCAACAGCGAAAGCCAAAAGTACTCATGCAAATTATTCAGTTCCTCATTAACCTTTCTCTTCTTTAAATTCTATTTCAGGACTGTGGACGTTCTTGTGGTTTGTAGGCTTCTGTTTTTTGGAAAACCAATGGCAGATCACTTCTTTGGATGACCTTCCCCTTAACCAAGGTGCTGACGCTGCCCGAGCTGCCATCGCCTTCTCCTTCTTTTCCGTTTTGTCCTGGGTAAGTCCTGCCAAGTATTCCCGGTCCCGTGTATTCTGAGTGCACTCACCATCTGGAGGTAAAACTGTGCTCCTGCCTATCCTGTCAAAACGCGGCAGGGAATCCACATGCTCGTTCCTTATGGTACTCTGGCTTTTATGCCCCTTAAGTTCTGCAGTCGTGTCTCAAAATTTTTTAAACGTTGGTTTTGAAGTGCTCACAGGAAAAGTGACTGAGAGTCAGATAGTACGACACTCTGTACGGTAAAGAACATAGAACAATACAGCACAGAACAGGCCCTTTGGCCCTCGATGTTGCGCCGACTTGTGAACTATTCTCAGTTCATCCCCCTACACTGTCCAAAAATCATCCATGTGCTTATCTAAGGATTGTTTAAATCTCCCTAATGTAGCTGAGTTGACTACTTTAGTAGGTAGGGCATTCCACACCCTTACCACTCTTTGTGTCAAGAACCTGCCTCTGACATCTGTCTTAAATCTATCACCTCTCTATTTGTAGTTATGTCCCCTTGTACAAGCTGACGTCATCATCCTAGGAAAAAGACTTCCACTGTCTACCCTATCTAATCCTCAGATCATCTTGTATGTCTCTATCAAATCCCCCCTTAGCCGCCTTCTTTCCAATGAGAACAGACACAAGTCCCTCAGCTTTTCCTCATAAGACATTCCCTCCAGACCAGGCAACATCCTGGTAAATCTCCTCTGCACTTTTTCCAATGCTTCCACATCCTTCCCGAAATATGGCAACCAGAACTATACACAATATTCCAAGTGTGGCCCCTCTAGCATTTTGTATAGTTGCAGCATGATATTCTGGCTCTGGAACTCAATCCTTCTACAAATGAAACCTAACGCACCATATGCTGCCTTAACAGCACTATCAATAAGAACCGGGAGCAGGAGTTGGCAATCTAACCCCTTCAGCCTGCTCTGACATTCTATATGATCATGGCCAATCCCATCTCGGCCTCAACTCCACTGTACCACCTTTGACACGTTGCTAATTAAATATCTGCCTGTCTCTGTCATTCACTCCATGGCCAGCACCCAATGCATTTTGGGATAGTGAATTACCCTTTGAGAAAAGTAATTTCTCTTCATCTCAATTTTAAGTCTGTTACCCCTTATCCTAAAACTACCACTAGTATAACGTGGGAAAATATAAGGTTTTGCATTTTGGCAGGAAGAATAGAGGAGTTGAACATTATTTAAATGAAGAAAGAGTACACAAAGCTACAACATTGAGGGATTTTAGGGTCCTCCTGCATGATTCATTAAAAAATTAGCATACAGCTGGTAGGGTAAGCAAGTGGAATGTTGGCTTTTATTTCAAAAGGAATGGAGCCTAAAAATAGGGAAGTCTTGCTAAAGCTGAGCAAGTCACTAATCAGGCCTCAGCTGGGAGACTATAAACCGTTTTGGTCCCCTTATCTCAGGAAAGATTTATTGCCATTTGTACACAATCCACAGTAGGTTCAGTTGATTGATCCTGGGTTATGGAGGCCTTTTTTTTTTGAATGATTGAGTATTTGTGCCTGAACTGGTTTTGAAGAATGAGAGCCAACCTCATTAAAGCATTTGTGATTCTTTGAGAACATGAAGGGGCAGATGCAGAGAGGTTGTTTCACCTTGTGTGAGAATCTAGGACCAGAGGATAGAATCTCAGAGCAAGGGGCTCACCAAGTTAGGACAGGGGTGAGGAGGAACGTCTTCTCCCAGAAGGTAATGAATCTGGGCATTCTTTCCTCCAGACGGCTGTCAAGACTGTTTCATTAGTATATCCAAGGCTGACTTGGACGGATTTTTAATCGGGAAGGAATCAAGGATTGCAGGGGAAAAGCAGGCAAGTGAAATTGAAGATTACCAGATCAGCCATGATCTCATTGAGTGATGGTGCAGAATGAATGGGCTGAATGGCTTACTTCTCATCCCACATTTTACAGTTTAGGGTGTAGGTTTGCTCGCTGAGCTGTAGGTTTGATATCCTGGCTAGGTGACCTCCAAGTGAAGTGAAGCTGTTGTCCCCTGCTTTCTAATTTATATGTTTGTCCTGGATGGGGCTTCTGGGGTTTGTGGTCTTGTTGTACAAAAAAAAGAATCAAATAAGATTCAGCCCTTAAACAGCTATCATTTTTCTTCAACGCAGAGTCATTTTTCAGAATCTGCGATTTATGCGCATTTTGAGAAGTAAAAAAAAGATGGAACTTAAGATCAAAATAGAGTCACAACAAATGCATGAGCGTGTGTAATATCTATATATTTCTATTATTTGGAATTGATACCTATTATTGCATTACATTTCATTTTCAGGGTTACCTGACTCTCTCTGCCTTCGACAAATTTAAAAATGTAGGCTTTGTGGAAGATGTTGAAAGGCCTGTACCACCATCTGCACAAGTGTAGACCCATCTTTACAAAACTGATGACTCTCTGTCCCTTACAGCAGATCATTTTAATGGCATTAACACATGAGATAATAATCTTTAAAATATTAATAACATCTTACTTCATTCAGTGCTCTAATGAGACCAGGTAATGAGCTGCTCAGTGCCTGATATCCTGCCTAACCCAGACGCTTAATTTTAATTGTCTCGAAAGCTTGTTTTTTAACACATTCTACAATTGGGCTGACCTCATTTCTTGTGAGCTGAAACACCAATTTAGCCACATCAGACTTCCTCTAAATGATTTTGGAATTTACCTGTGAGAAGGAAAAGAAAACAAGGGGCTTGTCTTTATTTTCATAGCTCTGTGTTAATAACTCCCACAATATTGGAAGAATTGGCAGCATGGTGGCTCAGTGGTTAGCACTGCTGCCTCACAGTGCTGGGGACCTGGGTTTGATTCCAGTCTCGGGCGACTGTCTGTGTGGAGTTTGTACATTTTCCCCATGTCTGCACGGGTTTTCTCCCACAATCCAAAGATGTGCAGGCTTTTCCCACTGTGGGAAGTTGCCCCTGGTGTCACAAGGATGTGTGGGTTAGTTGCATTAGTCAGGGGAAAATGCAAAAACAATGGATTAGGGGAATGGGCCTGGGTGGGATACTCTTTGGAGGGTCGGTGTGGACCTTTTGGGCCAAATGGCCTATTTCCACACTGCAGGGATTCTATGAATGTCATTCACAATGGATGATTGTAATTAAATCGCATGTAATAAAGATTCAAGTGCTATAAATTATCCATTTGGGATGAGTTATTATCTTATGCTGGAATCGGAAATAATTGAATCATCATTTTTATTTTTAGCACTTTGCCAAAGCTCAACCTGTCTGCCTGATATGATTAGATTAGATTACTTACAGTGTGGAAACAGGCCCTTCGGCCCAACGAGTCCACACCGACCCTCTGAAAAGCAATCCACCCAGACCCATTCCCCCTACATTTACCCCTTCACCTAACACTACAGGCAATTTAACATGGCCAATTCACTTAACCTGCACATCTTTAGACTGTGGGAGGAAACCGGAGCACTCGGAGGAAACCCACGCAGACACAGAGCGAATGTGCAAACTCCACACACACAGTTGCCTGAGGCGGGAATTGAACCCGGGCCTCTGGCGCTGTGAGGCAGCAGTGCTAACCACTGTGCCACCGTGCCCTCAATTTTGAAACAAGTTTGGCCAGGGGAATTCGGGGTCGATTGGACAAGGTCTCTTTGTCAGGGACATAAAATTGTATGTTTTTAATCTAGTAATTTCTACATGTCACTTCTCCGATTGGTTTCAAATCTTCATCAGTTTCTTTTAAATAGTTTAAGTATGAAACTGGAATGGCTTAGTTTAGGTTTGGCAGCTTTTTATCAGAAACTGTTGTCCACAGGGTATGTTTGTCACTGGCTAAGCCAGCATTGCCCATCACTAGTTACATTGACAGTGATGCTGGCCAATCCTCTTGAACTCTGGCAGTCTGTACAGTGTTGGGCTGGAGTTCCAGATTTTGACCCAGCAACAGTGAATGAATGGTCACATATTTCCCAATCAGAACCGCTGCAAGGGGTTGGTGCTGTTTTAATGCAGTTGCTGCCCTTGTGTTTCCAAGTGATAGAGGTCACGGGCTTGGGAGATGCCATCAAATGTGCTCTGACAGTCAGCTCCAACACATCTTGTTGACATTACACACTGTAGCCACAGTGTTACCAGCAGTGGTGGGGGTGAATGCATAATATCACCAACAGATTGCCAATCAAGAAATTGGTTATCCGAGTACTCACTCGGAAAGTGGACAATATCTCATCACAGTTGAGAGTGTGGTGCTGGGAAAACACAGCAGGTCAGGCAGCATCCTAGGATCAGGAGAATCGATGTTCCGGGCATAAGCCCTTCATCAGGAATGGAACCTGATCAGGATTCCTGATGAAGGACTTATGCCTGCAACATCGATTCTCCTGCTGCCTGGCCTACTGTGCTTTTCCAGCACCACACTCTCAACTCTGATCTCCAGCACCTGCAGGCCTCACTTTCTCCTACTATCTTATCACACTCCTGAAGTGTGCCTCACACATAGTGGACAGTTTTTGAGGAGTCAGGAGGTGAGTTACTTACCAGAGAGTTTTCAGCCTCTGAACAGCCCTTGTCATTACTTATACATATGGCTGATCTAGTTCATTTTCTCGTCAATAGTAAACCTTAGGATGTTAATTGTGGGAGATTTGGTGTTAAATATCAAGAGAAGGTGTTCAAACTGTCACTCGTTGAAGATGGTCATCGTTTGGTACTTGTGTGATAAAAACATTTATTTACCATTTATCAACCCAGGCCTGAATGTTGTCTAGTCTTGCTGCATATACAGTCAGAACTGGGTATGTTTACAGATGTTTTTGTTTAATGTTCAGCATCATTCATGACTCCTCAGATACTGAAGCATGTTCAGATGCAGCAAGACCGTCTCAAAGTTCAGGCACTGGTTGATAAGTGAAGCAATTCCTCCTCCTCTCAGTCCTAACTGGCCAAGGGCAGGGACAGTGGATGGTAATCAGCAGGAGCATTCCTCATCCATGTTCAGCCTGATGCTGTGAAACTTTATGATGTCCAGAGTCCGTGTTGTGAACTCCAGGAATCACTGTCTCCTCAATGTGCTCCCACTTTTGGAGGGTCTGTCCTTGGGCGTGACATACCCAAGGATTGTATTGGCCACATTGAGGATGACAGGCTGAAAGACCCGATTTGGAGAGAACATCTTTGTCAGAGTGCTGCTCAGCACCTTTCCCAACTCTGGCACAAGTTTGCAGGGTTTGGTGAGGGGAATTCAGGGCCAACTGGACAGGATGACTTTGTTGTGGACACAAAATCATATGTATATTATTTTAATATAGTAATTTTTCCATGTCCTTTCCCCCACTAGTATTGATCTGCCCTATGTTTCCCAGCTATGGTGTGGAGGTGCTGGTGTTGGACTGGGGTGGACAAAGTCAGAAATCACATGAGGCCAACAGGTTTAATTGAAATCACAAGCTTTTCGAGCGCTGCTCCTTGGTCTGGTCACCTGACAAAGCTTGTGATTTTAAATAAACCTGTTGGACTATAACCAGGTGTCATGTGACTTCTAGATTTGATAGAATGACAAGCATCCCAATAAATGTCTTATTCTGATATTGTTTTCTCTGAAAAATAAGCAATATTTAAAAATGAGTTCCTGTTACAATTTCACTGCTGTACAATTACATTGCTTTTCATATCAACATGATTTAAAAATTGTGATCATTTGAAAATTCAATTTTTGAGTTCATATCTCATATTTATGTAAATTTGACATTTGAATGTGGTATTAATGGTTTGTCTTGGTCAGATAGAAGGTATGATAAGAGTTTCCACACATGAACAGAACTAAAATCCCCTTGTGTTTTGCGTTATTCAATCCATCTCATTGATTTATTTTCAGTGCACCAACGACCTAACCTTCAACTTAGTGTCTGTAAAAAGAAATTACAATGATCTGATTGACTTTTCCTTTAAGACATTGATGCTTAACATCTTATCCAATTATCTTGAGTTCCATGTCATGCACCCCTAGATTGTGCGATCAATGTCTTCAATCAAAGTTGGCCAAGCACTGACACAATAATAAATCAATGAAATTGAAATGTAAATATAATAGTTAATAGTCAATAGTCAACAATTTCCAGTGTGCTTAGGTAGAAACCAAATTTCAGGACAGTTGATGAAAGTAAGTGGTCAACTCTTGCACTTTAGCTTAAAACGTTATGCAAAGTTCATTAGGGTTGTCGCATTGATGTCGTGTGACGGCTATACTTTGTTGCCTGTGATTGCGAATTAATTTTTCCAAACAATTGTTACTTGCAGATGCAAAACACTAAAACAAAACCATGAAGGAATTAGCAAACACTCTAATCTCCACATAATCTGTCCCTGTGGAATAACAATGTACTGCAACATGATTTGACTAACAGGATCATCCCTTTCTTATTAACTACATGATGCGACAATGTTACACCTTCTGAGTTCTAGTTATAGTGCACTAACAAGCATTTCTTAGTCCTTATTTTAATTAATCTCATTAAAGGCTGGCCTAACCCTGAAGGCATGGCAGAGGTACCGCCTGGGGGCTGACTCATCCCTCTTCTCCCAAGATCAGTTGGACACTGGCCATCCTCCGTACAGCACCGGAACTGAGAATGCGGACACCTTTCAGAGCCCACCCTTTGCTGAAAACCTGGATACAGTCTCCTCGGGATACCAGATGCCCCCATATTAAAGGCTGAAGGTCCTGCTTGAAGTTTAAAAGCACAGTGTCCCTTACATTGGCCTAGATAGTTTTCTAATCCAGCCTATCAAACATCTGATCTGATGTGATCTCATTGCCTCTGTGTCTCCTCCAAGCTCTTTGTTCAAGGTGTGTGACAAGAGCTCAACTTCTTTGGCCGGAGATTGTGGGTGATTTTCTCATAGATTAAGTAAAATGTTTCAATAGTCTTGAAGGATTTTATTAAGGTGCATTGGAGATATAATACTTAAACTGAAAGCTATGTGGGCCAATGAAAAAGGGATGCTGGAGTACAGATATTTTATCTGTGGTGCAGTGTTGTTCACTGGTTGGTTAGCTGCAAGAGTGCTAAAGTGCTGTTGAAGATCATTAGGCTTTTCATGTGCTAAACTGATGTAAGGTAACCTTTCTTTTTGCTAATAGTGCAGTGTACTCACTATATTAGTGGTATTGTCATTCCTGTGTTAACTGTAGAATGCAAGTTGGAAAGGCACCCTCTTCCAACATCAAAGCATCTATTTAATGTTCTTAGAAACCTTCCTCAATTTATTTGAAGTACCTGTGAGCTCATGATTAACTGTTCCACATCATGTAGCAGATTATCTAGTTGTGTGTAACTGTATAAAGCTTTAACTTGTTAATCTTCAGAGCTAAGTGGGGATGTGAATTTAATGTGTTCCTGCTTCCATTTAATTGCATTGGTGACAAACATATAAACACGAATAGAAGAACTTTGAAAAAGGTCAGCTGAGCGTTTCAGTCGATACCATTGGGAATATTTTCAAATACTCTTTTATACCTGTGAGTGCAGATATCTGATGATACGAATGAACATCATATTACTCAAAACTGGTATTGGTTGTGACTTTAGTAAAGCTTAGTGCCCCTCGCTGTATAATCTAGGGTTTATTGTGTGTCTTTTGTATAGTAATCTCATTCTTATTGTAGGTTACTTTATGGAATTGGGCATCAGCAAATTTAGAGTAACTCGTGGATAACCAGAGGGTTAAACTCACTGCATTCCAAGGGACAGGGTCTTAAAGACCTCCTTGACTGCGCCCAAATTGTTCAGAAGTCATGGCATCATGTGCTTGAACCCTTCTGACTAGGAACATCGGAATGTAATTACGTACAAGTCATCCTTTTGGGATGTGTGTGTATATACTGCCAGTCAGGTAAGTCTCAACTTACAAATTGAACTTGCGCCTTTTCACCAGCATGAAAGCTTTGTATAACAAAATAACGCCAGAACAACAACAGCAACAAAGTGCAATTTTGATTTTGTGACGATCCCTGTGAGGGAGCCATAAACCAAAACGTACAAATTAACCAAATGACACCCGACCCCAAACTGAAGAAATTCTCAAATAACATACTGCAGATGCTGTAAATCAGAAAGGGGTCACTCGATCCGAAACGTTAACTCTGGTTTTTCTCCACAGACGCTGTCAGACCTGCTGAGCTTTTCCAGCAATTCCTGCTTTTGGTGTTGAAGAAATTAACAAGAAGATTTCACTCATTTGTAGCTTTTACATGTTCATGATTCAGAACTGATGCAAATTACACTTGAATTCACCGGCAAATTATACTTTAAATAAGAAGGTAAATTTCACTCCAGCTGATATGACAAGATATGTTTTAGCATAACCATAAGCAATTGCATCATCCCCACTCCCTGCAATAATGCAACACTATTTGCTTCTCAGTTACACAGCATTCTGTACCTCACATAGAAAAGGTCAGGGAAACTATACACCAGGTTTCACTTTTGAATGTCACAGGCATGATTATCAGCAGTAAGGCACATTTCTACAAACCACCTTTTTTTTTAGAACATAACATTCCTGATGGTGTAAATTTCCACAGTTCTTTTTCAATGGACCCAATCTCACCCTAATCCATAGTTTGCCCACTTGTCGGAAAGCACCCAGTTCCTTTGTCAATTTGAGCTGTACTCGGAGCTTTCTAGTCCTAGCCCTTTTTAGCCAGCTCGCAGAGTACCTGTCAGAATCCCTGCCTCCTTTTTTGCCAAACAGCGACTTTGTTTTGTTGATAGACAATTTATTTTCCTTATTTTAACAAAGCCAAACTTAGTAAACATTCTTTGATTGTATAAATGTTTTGTAAAGGGTAATGAAAATCACCAGTCGTGGTTAAAACTTGATTCTTTTTCCAGAAATATTATTAAGGACAGGGTTTGCCTGCATTGGCTTCTGTGGTTGTTGATACATTCATCATAATGGCTCCTACCGATCAGAAACAGCAACCACCTGCAATACAAGACCTGGAGGTGAATAAAGTACAGGGAATTTTTTTTAAAAAAAGCAATCTTAGGCAATATTCTAGGAGATTTCAACCTGACTTCAACTATATTCGAGTGAATTTGTAGAGCCTTGCATTACTCATACCACATCCATAAATAGCATAAAAATTCTTTAAGACTTACCCTTCACATTAGTCACTTGTTTGGATTAAGGGATAGGGAAGAGAGTTTTTTCTCCTTTTCCAAAGATCAGATTTCCATACTCTTGGAAATAGAGTGAATAAAGTTATATGCGAAATGTTTGTCTGGTGCCTTCTACTGCCCTTTTGCTTCCGTTTTCATCCTGGATAAGGTATTCCACATATTTATCAATTTCAACATGAATATATTTTAAATGTGTTTATACCTTATTGTAATTGTGCAATCAGGTTTCCTGACCCAATCTGAATCCATGCTCCTACATGGCAAGTCCAAGAGACAAAATCTTTTACAAAAGCAATGTTGTGGATTGAGTTTGCAATAAATGATCAGACCATGGTTTCTAGTTGCTGCTTTCACTGTGCTAAACCTTCCATCTCTATCTTCCTCTCTCCTAATGTTGCCCATTTGAAAAGATGTAACACTTCAGCTGTAATCCCATTTACGTTTCAGTGGGAGCACAGTTCTGCCTGACTGAAGTAAGCAGGCATGGTGGGTCAGTGGTTAACACTGCTGCCTCACAGTGCCAGGGGCCCAGGTTTGATCCCAACCTTGGGTGACCGTCTGTGTGGGTTTCCTACGGGTGCTCTGGTTTCCTCCCACAGTCCAAAGATGTGCAGGCTAGGTGGATTGGCCATGCTAAATTGCCCATAGTGTTCAGGGATGTGTAGGTTAGGTGCATGAGTCAGGGGTAAATGGAGGGGAAATGGGTCTGGTTGGGTTACTCTTCGGAGGGTCGGTGTGGACTTGTTGGGCTGAAGGGCCTGTTTCCACACTGTAGGGAATCTAAGAGCAGTTACTTGAAACTGCAGTTCATTTTTTGAGTTCTGAGACAGGTGTCTCCAAAAATAATATGATTATTGAAATAGAATGTTAGCGACTGTGAAGTGGGGGGAAGTTTGCAAAGAAACCAATATAGAACCTACTTCTCTCTGAGACTATTTTTAGACTGCAGCTGGAAAGTGCCAGTAACAATTTGGATGGTTTTATTTTAAACAAAGCAGCATATTAACATCACAGTGAGATTTCAAATGAATAGTAGTTATTATCATGCCACAGTAGTTATCCTTTAATTTCATTATCTCGCACAAATATGTGTGGGATTTTACTTTTGGGTCTATTTTGTTCACACATGTGACAAGCAGCTGATTGGGTAGATATCGCTGTTTATCAATGAGACTGTAAATTATGGTGTTTGTTGTCACAGTAATCCTACTATGAGCTTAATTCTGAAATCCCCTGGAATTTGATTTAAAGATACTACAGCGAGTGTAATGACAATTCGGGGGCCTCAGAAGGAAAGCAGTCAATGACTTACCTCATCGGCATGAATTAAATATTGGGCATGATCTGACTCATAGATGTCTGAATCTTAAACCTGAGCATTTAATCACTTACAGAAAATGACGTCAAGAAGGCACTCAGCTACAGCTTTCAGTACGATTCTAAGTCACAGTTTTGTTTTAACTTACTTATCTAGATGTTGAAACTAGCAATAACCAAAATAAGAGTCTCTCTTTAAACAGACTGTGGCAAACTTAGGCATCTCTCACCCTTTTCGGGGATGGGAGGGCAAAAATGGTCCAAATTGTGGAATTATGTCCCATATTTCAGTGACATCTGAAGCCCATCTGTACTTCCAACGCCACACAGGATAGGATTATAGTCAGACAGCCGTGTCAACTAGAGTTCCTCACAATAAGCAGATAAGGGCCTTCATCCCATTTGAAGGACTGCTCTCAAAACTGGTCAGAATCTGAGCAGAGCAAGTTTCACAATCCCTGCTATGCCTTGACCAGGTTCCACAAAGGGAGTGCTGCAGACCGTTGATGTCAAGACAGTGTTTTTTTTTAAATAATGAAGTTATATTTGTGTGCGGAGCAGGATGAGCTGCAGTACTCTTGCCTATATGTCAGAGCTTAAAGGGGTCTTGTGATGCAGCGGTAGTGTCCCCTACCTCTGAGCCAGGTGTTCTGGGTTCAACTCCCACCTGCTCCAGAGGAATGTTAGCTGAACAGGACAGAAATATCTATATGTGACAGTTCATCTTATCCCTTTTCCTCCTGTGTACCATCAGTGCTTCTCAGGTTATCCCTGTGGCAACCCAACTGGGTTTTAGCTAAGAATTCTTTTCAAAAGTCATGGAAGAACAGAGATTATGATTAACTTGAATCAATTACTTTGAAATTAGGTACTTGAATGCATTCATCTGCACAATATTTTTTTCATCTCACGTGGTTACAATGCCAGAAAATGTGCAGTCACCACTGATTTAACTGGGACTGGACCTTCCAATAGTCACTTTTTTTAAAAAAAAATCATAAAAGGGTGAGGACATTACTGGCCAATCGGGCATTCGTTGCCCATCCCTGGTTGTCTAGAGGGCATTTAAAAGTCAACCATGTTGCTGTGGATATAGAGTCACATATAGGCCCAGACCAGGTAAGGATGGCAGTTTCAAAGGGCATTAGTGAAGCAGATGGGTTTTTCCAACAATCAACAATGGATTCATGGTCATCATTAGACTCTTTAATTCCAGATTTGTTTTTATTGAATTCAAGTTCCACCATGCCAGGATTTGAACACGGGTGCCTGGAACGTTACCTGGATTAACAGTCCAGCAATAACACGACAAGGCCATTCTTGCTCTTTTGCATGTAGCTTATTGCAAATGTCCCAGGAAATTATGATGCAGCAGTGGTACCGATGTAACTCACTCACACCATCATTTCCTAGTGCACTCCAGCAGCAACAACTGACACGCCATTTGGCATCCTGAAGTTGGTTTGCTTGAGAATAAGCATGATTGGATCATGTTCGAGGAGATTCACTGAGTCACTGTTAAGTGCATTCACTGTGAAGGTGAATTGAGCTCTCCTAGCTCCATTGAGCTTCCCCCCTCCCCACCGTCCGCATATGCATTGAATTCAAATTTCTTGTTTTCAAATATCTGCCTGACAATCTCATTTCACTGTGTCCCTGTAACGTCTTCCATTGCTATTTTCAGCTCTGACATTCTGTGCACTTTCACCTTTCCCCTGCTGCAGTGTCAGTGACAGCTGTCTAAACTTTGAAATGCTCTCTAAAATCCTCCAGTTTGCCACTTTAGGATGACTCCTCTCAAAATTGAACTCCTTGATGCCTTGAGTCACTTCTATTTCTTTACTCTTACAGCCCAATGCCTTTTTCCCCTGTTCTACTCTGCAAATCACCTCTGAACATTTAAGTGCTCTATAAGTGAAAGTTCTTGATAGCTACTTAAAGTTTCATCAGTTGGCCATTAAGTTTCTGTATGCAGTTTACCATAGTGCCAAAAAAAAGTGCACCAAGAGTTGTCTTTGAGTGAACATTGACATGAAACCATTTGTTATAGTGAATTGATTCTTGTTGGTCAAATTCCACTGTGTGTTATCTCAAGGATAGAGTCTTGTCTTTGGCAAGATGGGTGAGCAAGTACTTATTAGTTAATTCCAAAACTTTTGTTTTTAAAACCCTTGATGACCTCTCACTTGTAGAGTTGTGCTTTTATAGGTGCAGTGTGTTTTTGTACTGCATTTTCTGAACTTTCTGTTACTTTACTGTTGTAGCTGGCTGATGAAGGCCACAAATGACTAGTTGCCAAACTCAAGCATTTGTCAATATTTTATATACGTGATTGCCTATGGACAGGTAAAAACTTTGTTATCTTTTGTTTTATGTCCCTGCACTGTAGCGATGATATACAAAATGGTCATATTGTCACAAACAACTTTGTGGTTTGACTTGTATTGGACCACTCTTGTATTTTCTTCTTAATCTTAATTGTTTCCTCAGAAATAGGGGTTTCCATTTTGAAATGATTAAGCTGAAGTCACAATTTTGGTGGTGCACTACCCAATCAATTGAAAGTCCATTGAAACTCCACAATGAATATTCCGACTGGGAATTCAGTGTAAGAAAACATAACTTAGTCTTTTTGTTTAAGAAGAAATGTAACCAAATGGGTTGTTTCATTCATGAGAAAGAGGTAAATAATTAAAACCTGAAAGAGATTCCAATGAGGCAGACCAGTGCACTTTGTGGTAAATCCCTCTTCACTGAAGATCACAGTCATAAAGTATGGTACAGTAACAGTGATGTTTATACTGTGTTAAAATAATGTACAAAATGAGTGTATGGAAAAAAGGTATAAAAAATTTAAAAGTGAATCTATTGTATTTACATCTTTGTTTACTTGTTCTTAAAGAACAATGTTCTGTTATTGTGATGATCAGTAACCTTGTGCTGGTGTACAATAAATTCTCAATAAAGATGTGTCAGTGCACATGAATTACAGATTTTGGCTTCCTTTTTTTAATTGTCGCTCTCTCGTGTTTTACCTCTGTAGTCTGGCTTGGAACACAGTTGGGATCATGTCCATTTCAGATTGTTATTCTAACTCAGAAATCCATGTGATTCTAGTTTCCTGAAGGCCGTGCTGAGATCAATGACAGGACGGTGGAATTGTGTGTAACTATCAGGCTCAAGGGCAATGGCCTGCTGTTCCTTAAAATCCAAAAGTAACACAGAAGGAGACTATTCGGCCCCTTCTCTGACTGCCAGCCATTGGTTCAGTCTGGTAGGGTGGAACCCTCTTTGGACAGTCGGTGCAGACTGGATGGGCCAAATGGCCTCTTCCATATAAGACCTCACTAGCTATTCATCAATTATCCCACCCTCTGTCCTTTCTGGTTAAAAACTCAAATATAGAGTGAATAAAACTTTTTATTTACCTGCAATCTTCAACCTTACAAAATTTATTTTACAAAGGAATCTCAATTATCCAAAGGACATGGGCGGGGGAGTATTTCATTCGGTTAATCGAATTCCGGATAATGAAACGCCGATTAACATAGTTTAGCTGAGAATTGGGACCTTGCGATCTTGCCAGATAATCCAATATTCAGATAATCGAATGCCGGTTAATCAAGGTTCCTCTGTAATTGTTTTATTTATTTATCTTAGAATCTTACCTCAATACTTACCCTTGAGACTGAGTTTAGTTCCTTCGAGCACCGCCTCTCTTTGCACTTACTGTGGTTTCACGTGCGCAAACTCCCCTAGGGTTTGTCGGCTGTGCTTTGCTGATTCTGCTCTGGGTAAACCTCAAATCTCTCAAGACCTCACATTGTGTACCAGCTGCAGCTAGGTACGAGACTGAGGCTGTGGCAGGTGCACACACTGGACCTCCATTTGTACAGTTACATTTCCATATGTGTTAAACGATGAAACAAGACAGAAAAATCCCTGCAGGGGGATATCTCAATGCCCCTTCAGCATTGCCCTGTCTCTGTTACTTAAAACTTGCCTTTTCACCTGTGACCCTGAGCAGCAAGTATCAGATAGCTACTCAGCTACAAGCAGCAACCACATTGGTATCAAACATCTTCCTGTGAACCCAGAAAAGACACTGCACCATTACTACTTCCTTCCTGACAGCTATTCACCACCTTCAAGTGAATTTTCAGTCTTTTGTTCATATTAGTCAGTGTAGCAGTTAAGGGTTGTTTCCCCTTTGTGGGTGAGTCTCTGACCAGCAGAAACGATTTCAGATTAAGGGGTCACACATTTAAGACAGAAATGGGTAATTTCTTCTCTCAGATCATAGTGAATCTGTATTCTTTATCACAGAGGGCTGTACTGGCAGGGTCATTCAGTGCATTGAAGGCTGAGGTGGATTTTTAATCAGTAAGGCAATCAAAAATTGTGGGGAAAAATAGGAAAGTGGAGTTGGGGGTTAATCAGATCAGCTATGATCTCAGTGAATGGAAGAACAGACTTGATGAGCTATTTCTGTTCCTATGTCTTATGATCTTACAATGTTGAAGGAGAGTTGAAGCAAAGTTTTTTTTTGTTGAATTGCAACTACTGAACACCTCGTAATTACACCAGACACGCCGACAGGAAGTATATTACCAATGAAGCTTAAGTTAATTTTGCCTTTGTATCACCACACGTCTTTTATTGGTCAAAATCAGAGGGGACAGAAATTCTAGTTAATGTACTCTGTCCGTGTAGGTAGATAGGTCTAGTTGTCATGGTTATATCTGGTGAAGGTCAGCTGAATTGATTGTAAATGCTGGATGACATTGAGAGCAGCTAAACGCAAGTCCAGCTATGGAATTTGTTCGAGTTTAAAATTTAGATAATATTGCCTTAAGGTCTCAGTCCTTGCATATAGTTTTGATTTTTTTCATATACATTCTGCATTTGAAAATATTGTGAAATATTGCAAATCACACTCTCTGCTATACAATTGTTGATGTTTATGATTTTACTAAATTCTTTCCTAAGATCCAATTGATGAACCAACACTATACAAGATAGTTTTTTTTAAGAAACTAGTATACATTGATGAAAAAGAAAAACACCCAGTGTTTCTGGATTCTGATTTATTCCATAAACTCTTCGTGATGCCATCAAGTGCTGCAAAACACATCCCAAATTATCATTTAAATAACTAGGCATTTATTTGAATTAACCATCTTTCCAATTTGAAAATGATTGTTAATGAATAGGAACAAAGTCAATGTAAACATTTTTCTGAGGCTAACTTCACATGCAATTTATTCAACAATCAGAATTTTTGATAATATAGCTCAGCCAATTGAAAAAGTTTGTATTCATAACTATACAGCTTCCAGTATTAACTGTTATACATTACAGAGGAACCTGACCTCATTTATGACTGCAGGGTAGAGCAAATTATAGATATTAAAAATGTATTTTAATTTTTGACTAGATCTTTTAAAGCTGTCCCATTGCTCGAACAGCATCATTTATACAATAAACTAAAAAATTGGCCAGTGCCTGTTCTTTGTTCTCATGGGTACTCTTCCTAAAGTACGTTAAGAAAAATTCCAATGTCCAAATTTACAAGTGGAAAGTGCCAATGTAACATTTTGTCAGTGTTGGTTCTGACTGGGGTTGTTCCACGAGTCTGTGGTAGAAGAAGAAAATAGAGTAGGAGTGAATGCGTCCTTTGTTGGGTGGGTAGGGTGTCATTATGGAGCACAAGGATCAGTATTTGGGCCTCTGCTCGGCTTTGAAATAGGGCCATGAGATCTTTTTGACCCATCCAAGTAGGTGGGACCTTGATTCAATGTCTCACACGGAAGATGACACCTTACCTCTCGATGTGCAACACTGCCACAGTACTCCATTCAATTGCTAACCTTGATTGTTGTACATAAGCCCTGGAGAACGTTATAGCTTAATGATGCCAACTGAGCCAATCTCATTCCAGTTACAGACTGCACAAACTGCAGAAAATGCAATATATTTTCAGCCTTACTGATAGGACGGGTATGCATACTCGTGCTATCTCCTTCTCATCTCCCCTTCCAACTTCATTTACGCTCATTAAATGGCAGCTGTTTACCTTCTTTATAGAAATACTGCTTTCCCTCTGTCTCAACCTGGCTCTCATTCTGAGGACTAATGACTTTGTCTCCCAGTTTGGTTCCCAGTTCCCCAAGAGTCCATCACGTCTCCTTCCACTCATCTAGATACCCATTCATCCGACAGCAAAACTCCTCCAGTTCCTCCTAATCAAGCTTCAGTGCCCTCTGCTCTGTTCTTTTTCCCCTCTCACCGAAACCCCTTCCCAACCTCATTCCCAATACCCTATCTTGGCACAAAAGAGCATCATGGATCATGCCTCGGCCTGCCAGAACAGGTGGGAGCTGCCTGCCTTCATAGTTTGCCAGATCTCTTCCACCTGCATCTCCCCTCCACCCCACTTCTGCTCCCCACCCCAACCCCAACAGCCCATTGACCCAGTTCCTCCTCAACATTCAAACCCTTGAACTGCCTTCCACTCCTCCTATCTGTCCTTTGAAAACCTTTTTCCCTAATGTTCCCCCACTCCATGCCTAGCTTGCTGAATGCTCCAAGCTGTGTCTCAACATTGGGTCCCCACTTTTCTATTATAACACAGAGCTATAAAGTAGACTATAGGCAGATTAAGATCGATTCCAAACCTTGCATGATGTAAGTTAGCTTCCCCATTCCCACACTACAAACTCAGCCCTTTAAAATAATGTAAAGGCAGGATTTTAATTATTTGGCTGATTTTACTCAGTACTCCCTCTGTTTGTTCATTTTGAAGCAGATTGACAAAGATGACAGTGGTTAGGCCACTGCTGGAGTATCATGTGCAGTTTTGGAATCCACATTATAGGAGGGAAGTGATAATAATGGGAAAGGGTGCAAAGGAGATTTCCCAGAATACTGCCTGGGCTGGGCAATTTCAGTTCTGAAGAGAGATTGGATAGACTGGGGTTATTTTCCTTAGAGTAGCGGAGATTGAGAGGGGACGTGATTGTGAGGAGTAAAATTATGAGGAGCATAAGTAGGGTAGACAGGAAGAAACTATTTCCTATGATGGGTGGATCAATGACCAGACGAGATAGGTTTAAGGTAAGGGGAAGGAGGTGTAGAGGAGATGTGAGGATGAACATTTTTAGCCAGAGGATGGTGGGAATCTGGGATGGGCTGCCTGTAAGTGTGGGTGAGACAGAAACCCTGATAATTTTGAAGAATATTTAGACAGGACTTGCGATGCCAAAGCATAGAAGGCTGTCGGCCAAATGCTGGAAGATGGGATTAGAATGATGAAGTCATCGTTTTTGAGCCACAATGAACTAAAAGGCCTTTCTCTGTGCTCGAGATCTCTATGACCCCGTAATTCGATGGCTTTACGCACAATACTGCTGGAGTGAAACCAACACAAACAGCTGAACTAATGCAATTTCACCTATAAACACAGGCTTGAGATAATGGGCCCTGCGTATAACAAGGGTCCCATTCGAAAAAAGACTCATTTCCTTTAATAAGTTCACCATGACCTGAATTCACATTGACCTCCTGTGACTGAATTACTTACCATATGGTGCCTTGCCACTTAGCCTCCACTTCTTTGGCCATGTCATCGCATGGAGGATTACCCACCCTCCATTCCCTCATGTATCCCCAACCATCGCCCTGTGTCCCTGAAGAAAGTAAATCTGTTCTTCACACAAACCTCCTCATGCTCCAAGCCAGAGTCAAAGGAATGAATATCCAATGAATGAAGATTGAGTGATGCACACCAATAGGAGGAATCATGTCAGCATTTGTAACTCAGAGAATGAAATGATGGGTTGTTCCTATCCTCATGTTGTAAAAAATAGGCTTGAAAGAATATCTATTTATATTTTTAATGGTGGCACCGTGGCTTGGTGGTTAGCACTGCTGCATCACAGTGCCAGGGACCCAGGTTTGATTCCACTCTCAGGGTACTGTGTGTAAAGTTTGCACATTCTCCCTGTGTCTGTGTGGGTTCCTCCAGGTGCTCTGGTTTCCTCCCACAGTCCAAAGATGTGCAGGTCAGGATGGATTGGCCGTGCTAACTTGCCCATAGTGTTCAGGGATGTGCAGGCTAGGTGGGTTAGCCATGAGAAATGTAGGCTGAGAGGGTAGGGGATGAGTCTGAGTGGGCTGCTCTTCAGAGGGTCAGTGTAGACTCAATGGGATTCTACAGTGTAGGAAAAATACATTTTCATTGAAAGTCTCCTCAAACATGAATTGGAAAATGACTGAATTCAAGAGCAGCATACAGGGATCCTGGCAAACTTACTAAATTATCCCGTCATGAGGGAAAAATGTAACCAATTAAAATGGAAGGTAATAAAATCAGGGCTTGTTCATTTTGAGAATCATTTTAGGCCTGCAATTTGAACATTACTCAGCTTCTTTCTGAGTAATTCAACAAGTGCTGGAGCATAGTCTCTCACGTACACACACACACACTCACTCATAAACCCAATTCCAGTTTAAGATGTAACACTTGTGTCAAAAATATCACAGTCTATTGCTGCTTCAGTTGAGAGTGAGCCAGCAGCTAAATTTAGCCACAATGCATATATTATGGAGTAAAACTATTAAGCATCATTGAGAGGCATGCAATTCGTAAAGATGAAAAATGGCTTCATGAGCCATGCTTTTTAAATACATTCTGTGGGTGTAGGTGTTACCTTGACATTTCTCTTTCATCCTGCATTACCCTGACAAGGTCATGCTGTACCTTCATAATGAAGCCTTCCTGCTGTGTCCACTTGTAATGATTCAACCCAACAGAGTGGCTCACCATCCATTCCAGGGGACGTTAACGCTCAACCATTGAAACATAGAAACAGGAGCAGGAGTAGGCCATTCAGCCCTTCCAACCCAATCCACCATTCAATGTGATCACGGCTGATTGTCCAACTCAGTCCCCTGTTCCAACTTTCTCCTCATGCCCTTTGATTCCTCTAGCCCTAAGAATTAATTCTATCACCTTCTTGAAAACATTTTGGCCTCAACTGCTTTCTGTAGCAGAGAATTCCACTGGCTCTGCACCCTTTAGGTGATGACAATTCTCATCTCTGTCCAAATAAAGTCATAGGGATATACAGCACGGAAACAGACCCTTCGGTCCAACTTGTCTATGCCAACTAGATATCCTAATCTAACCTAGTCCCATTTGCCAGCACTTGGCCCATATCCCTCTAAACCCTTCCTATTCATATACTCATTCAGATGCCTTTTAAATGCTGTAATTGTGCCAGCCTCCATCACTTCCTCTGGCAGCTTATTCCATATACGCACCACCCTCTGCATGAAAAAGTTGTCTCTTAGTTATCCTTCCCCTCTCATCCTAAACTTATGCCCTCTAGTTCTGCACTCCCCACCCCACCCCAGGGAAAAGACCTTGTCTCTTTACCCTATCCATGCCCCTCATGATTTTATAAACCTCTATAAGGTCACCCCTCAGCCTCTGATGGTCCAGGGGAAATAGCCTCACCCTATCCAGCCTCTCCTAATGCTCAAACCCTCCAACCCTGGCATCACCCTTGCAAGTCCTTTCAGGACCCATTCAAGTTTTGCAGCATCCTTCCATAGGAAGGAGACCAGAATTGCATGCAATATTCCAAAACTGACCTCACCAATGTACTGTACAGCTGCAACAATAATGGCACATCTTGCATCTGTATACTGTGAGCCCTGGGTATGGACTCCTCGGTCATCAGGAACCTCCCTCCTGTGTCTACCCTGTCTAGTCCAGTTAAGATTTAATAGGATTCTGTGAACTTTTCTGTTAAGCTCAGGTAAACATAGGCCTGACCAATCCAGTCTCTCCAGATCAGTGTGGGACTGGAGTCACATGGAAATTAGTGATGATGATGGACTTCCTTCCTTGGAGGACATTAGTCAGACTTACATGAAAATTTGACAACCTTCGGCATCATTTTACAGATGACGGCTTCTAATTCTGGATTCCTGCTTTTGAACTGCTCCCTATGCTTCTCGAAAGTGGGATTTGAACCACTTGCAAAATGAAGATAAAAATTCCCAGAAGGTAGTTGGAGAGAATGGTCGCAGCAATTCCGGCAGCCTGACTAAAATAATTAGAAAATTGGAATTGTCTTGTGAGGCTTTTCCCAAATCAGCTCTCATCAATGGGAACAACACTGGAAATGAAGCAGAGAATTGTACAAGATGGAAACAACCATTCGGCCAACCGTGCCTGTACTAGTTCGTCAATAGGGCTTTCAGATCCAATCCATCTCCCTCTGCTGTTGCTCAGTTTGTTTTAGTTTATTGCAACTGATGAATATGAACCTGTTAATGTGAGGAATTGACTCCTATAGCTGGGACCACCACATTGGGTAGATTTTCCTGGATTACCCTGAGATGGCACTTAACATGTACCCAGACCTGTGTGTGTGTGTGTGTGTGTGTGTGTGTGTGAGAGTGTGTGTGTGTATGTGTGTGTATCTGTGTGCCTGTGTGTGTATGTGTGTGTGTGTCTGTGTATGTGTATGTGTGTATGTGTGTGTGTGTGTCTGTGTGAGTGTATGCGTGTGCGCCTGTGTGTGTGTGTATGTGTGTGTGTGTGTGTATGTGTGTGTGTCTGTGTGTGTGTATGCGTGTCTGTGTGTGTGTCTGTGTATGTGTGTGTGTCTGTGTGAGAGTGTGTGTGCGTGTGTGTATGTGTGAGAGTGTGTGTGTGTGTGTCTGTGTCTGTGTGTGTGTCTGTGTGTGTGTATGTGTGCGTGTCTGTGTGTGTGTGTGTATGTGTGTGTGTCTGTGTGTGTGTGTGTCTGTGTATGTGTGTGTGTCTGTGTGTGTGTATGTGTGCGTGTCTGTGTGTGTGTATGTGTGCGTGTCTGTGTGTGTGTGTCTGTGTGTATGTGTGAGAGTGTGTGTGTGTGTCTGTGTGTGCGTGTCTGTGTGTGTGTCTGTGTATGTGTGTGTGTCTGTGTGTGTGTCTGTGTGTGTGTGTGTGTGTGTCTGTGTGTCTGTGTGTGTGTGCTTTTGACCTGACCACAGTCTATTCAAACTTAATGAGTCTGGCTTCCCTGATCCTGGCAGAAGACCTTGGCCGGAAACTGAGGTAAAACACACAAGGATCTGCAAGGGCTGGCCACCAGTATTAAGGCCTTGCCACAATTAATGACAGCTTGAGAAATGTAAGATAAAGCAGCCCTCCTGTGAACCTCTAGTCACACACTGCCTGGACATAATTAAGATCTAACAGACACTGATTGATGTGATCCTCCTTATAAATAACTTCTTTTTTCATTAACTGACGTCTGGGCATTGTATTGCCCAGACGTCAGTTAAGAGTCTTCCACATTGCTGTAGGTTTGGTGTCACATATAGTGAACTAGATGGGTTTTTCCCCAACAATCAACGTGGTCAATTAGACTCTTAACACAGGACTTTTATTGAAATTAGATTCCACCATGGTAGGATTTGCAGCAGGTCCCCAGAACATTTGCTGAGTTTCATAGATGAATTGTCCAGTAATGATACCACTAGGCCATTGCTTCCTCATTTGCTCCTACCCTGTACCTGTGGAGACTTGGGAATTGGGCCTGCTAGATTGGGAAAGCCCTGAAAACAGATGGAAACCTGTTGCACCGTGGAGTGGCACAGTGGCTCAGTGGTTAGCACTGCTGCCTCACAACACCAGGTTCAATTCCATCCTCGGGTGACTGTCTGTGTGGAGTTTGCACATTCTCCCTGTGGATGTGTGGGTTTCGTCCGGGTGCTCTGGTTTCCTCCCACAGTCCAAAGATGTGCAGGCCAAGTGAATTGGCCATGCTAAATTGCCCGTAGTGTTAGGTGCATTTGTCAGAGGGGGGGGTGTGGGTTGCTCTTTGGAGGGTTGGTGTGGACTTGTTGGGCTGAAGGGCCTGTTTCCACACTGTAGGGAATCTAATCATACCTGCACCCAATATTCTGATGGCTTGTGCCTTGGGATTCTGCATTCACTGAGCATAAAAGACTGGAAAATTACTTCCTTTGTTGTCACTGAATAATGAAGTTATGATGGAGCTGCAAAGATTAGTGCCAGATTCCATTTTATAGGCATTTGACACACTGATAACACTGTGAGACATAGCGTGAAACACGCACTTCACAAATATTATAAATTCTGAGGAATAACAGCATAACGTCAATAAGCATCAGGATAGGTGCAGCCCTGTAATGTTCAATCCCTGGATAATGTGGGGTTTTGAGGATCTAAGATCGCATTTTTACACTATAACAAATTAGAACTAAAGCAATGCTGAATTTAAACCTGACAGTTCGTTTTCATGTGAACTTATGAAATAGGAACAGACGTAGACCATTCAGCCCTTCAAATCTGCTTCCCCCTTCATCTAGGCGAAAGTGAGGACTGCAGATGCTGGAGATCAGAGTCAAGAGTGTGGTGCTGGAAAAGCGCAGCCTCCGAGGAGCAGGAAAATCTACGTTTCGGGCAAAAGCTCTTCATCAGGAATTCCTGATGCGTTTTGCCCAAAACGTCGATTTTCTTGCTCCTCGGATGCTGCCTGACCTGCTGTGCTTTTCCAGCACCACTCACTCTCACTCATTCATCTGTCTGTGTTTCAAATTCCATGTTCTCATCTATTCATTCTCAGTGTCAGCGCTCCAATGAAAGGTGATGCTCAGCCGCACACTACATTGTGGAGTCCTGATGAAGGGCTTATGCTCGAAACGTTAATTCTCCTGCTCCTCGGAAGCTGCCTGCCGGCTGTGCTTTTCCAGCACCACACTCTCGACTCTGGAACTGTATTAAAGGTGTGTTCTCAGTGGGACCTGATGGTGGGGTGAGGCTGGTGCTTTTCCCAATTCCAGTCTCCGTTGATGGAGGAGGGGTGGCCAGGCAGTCGCTACCCTTGGAGCGTGCCCTGAGAAATAACCAAGGTAGATCCCAGAGATGGAGACTGGAGCACCTCCCCGCTCAGACCTTCACATTGAGAGCCCTCACTATCTAGTTTCTCTCCAGTGCCTGGGAAAATAGGAGGTGAGATGAGGTAAGAACGCGATGTGAATGCATGCAAAGAGGTCCCTCGCTACTCACTCGCAAAATTCTCATCTCCCCATTAATTCCTTGAGTGGAAAATCAAGGAATTCCTTGCCCAGACCTTCCCCACGCCTCCACCTCTTGCCTTTAAACAACCACCAAACCTCAAACAGACCATTGTTTGCAGCAAGCTGCCTGGCTTTCAGGACAACTCCATACAACCTTGTCATGGCAGGTGCTGCAAGGTGTGTCAGTATCAACACGGACACCACCATTACACGTGGGAACACCCACCCACCACTACGTGACAAGTACTCATGTGACTTGGCCAACATTGTCTGTCTCATACGGTGCAGCCTTGGGGCATAGTACATTGGTGAAACCAAGCAGAGGCTACGGCAACAGATGAATGGACAGGACTGTTCCCTCCCAGTTGGGGAACACTTCAGTGGTCCGGGACATTCAACGTTGGACCTTTGGGTGACCATTCTCCAAGGTGGACTCCGGAACAGGCAACAATGCAAATTGGCCAAGCAGAGGCTGATAGCCAAGTTCGATACCCATGGGGATACCCTCAACCAGGACCTCGGGTTCATGTCACACTATAGGTGACCCCACTGCGCGCGTGCGCGCGCGCACACACACACACACCCTCTCACAGATGTATACCCCTTTATGGTCCCAACACACACATACAATTTTGTGGGGTGAATTTGTACTTGCAGAATTACATTCTATTTTTCTCAAAAATTGCATGCGCCCATATAAGATTCTGTAAATCCCTTTTTCAGATTAGAATCAATCTGAACATTGTGGCACAGACAGCCTCACACAGGGCACCTCACACCTTCAATGCATTATCTGGCACCTATTGTTAAAATTAACTTGAGAATGTCACTTTAAAAACAAGTTGTTGGATTTACATATGAAAGAACTGAAACCAACATGGTCATTCTAAAAGATGAGAGACTGAACAAAACAATCCAGGTCTTTTTTGATATATAATTTCAATTACATCACACTGTAAACTTTTGCTATAAATTCTGTGTTTTATGGTCTTATATTCCACAACCACTTGTTGAAGGAGCAATGCTGTGAAAGCTAGTGCTTCCAAATAAACAACCTGGTGTGTGATTTTTAACTTTGTACACCCCAGTCCAATACCAGCACCTCCAAATCTGGACTCAGAAGTGGTGGAGGTGGCACCATAGAGACAGACAGCACGGAGGCAGACCCTTCGGTCCAACCAGTTCATGCTGACCATGATCCCAAACTAAACTAGTCCCACCTGCCTGCGCTTGGTCCATATCCCTCCAAACCATTCTTACTCATGCACCTATCCAAATGTCTTTTAAATATTGTAACTGTACCCGCATCCAGTACTTCCTCTGAAAGTGCATTCCACACACATCCTTGTTTAAAACTTTCTCCTCTTGCCTTAACTATATGCTCCTTCGTCTTGAAATCTCCCACTCTTGGAAAAAGAAACCTTATCTATACCCGTCATGATTTTGTGAACCCCTGTAAGGTCACCTCTCAACCTCCTATGCTCCAATACAAAAAGTCCCAGTCTATCCAGCCTCCCTGACAACTCAAACTCTCCATTCCTGACAACATCCTGGTAAATCTTTTCTGAACCCTCTCCAATTTAATAGTATCCTTCCTATAACAGGGTGACCAGAACTGCACACAGTACTCCAGAAGAGGCCTCACCAATGACCTGTACAAGCTCAACATGATGTCCCATCTCCTACACTCAAAGATCTGAGCAATGAAGGCAAGTGTGCTAAACGCCATCTTATCCACCCTGTCTACCTGCGATGCAAACTTCAAAGAATATTTTTATGACCAATTTATTAAGGAAGGGAATCATAGGTTACTGGGGGGGTCGATGGGAATTCAGAACACAAACAGGTTAGCTGTGATCTTCCAGAAAGTACTTCATATGTTAATATTGGACTTGTGTAATTTGCACTTTGAAATACTGTGCCCTTGGCTGACATCAATCATATACTTTCAATATTAAGACTATTATAATTGCATTGATGTTCTGAGGAATGGAACTTGCACACTGAGACAGTTGGGTTTTATCACATCTTCTGTACTTTGCAGGCCTAAAGGTTTCTAATGCGCATTTACTAATTTTATGGATAAAATATATTCTTAGAGAAAAAAACCATAAAAATCTGCTAAAACCTTTTCTCTGAGCATGCAAAATTGGGACAATGTTTCTAACACTTCAATGACATTTAGAAAGTACACCGCTGCCCCTTTGTGGCATATACTTGGTACTGCAGCTGAAGGACAGGTGAACATCTGAACACTGCTGTTCTGTTCTCAATAAACACTGTGACAACCAGAATTACCAAGGAAATAACTTTATAAGCAAGGGGCCCATCCTAGAAAACAAACTTCTTACAAAGTCCTATTGATTATGAAGTTGCTCAACAGTGTAGAAATAATCAAGTCAGAATAAAACTTTCCGAAACAACAGTGTAGCTGGGTAAGCTCTGGATTCTGAACAATAACCATAGAAAGGATTGCTCAAGGTAAATGAAATGAACAGCTAAAGCAGAATTATTAGAACTAAATCTGTGGTTCTTGGGGAGAATCTACAACTAGTGGATCCCTGTTAAAAGTAGCTCTGATGTGGCGGTGCTTGTGTTAGATTGGGGTGGAGAAAGTCAGAAGTTACATGACACCAGGTTATAGCCCAACAGGTTTATTTGAAATCACTATCACAGGTAGATTTGTGTCACCTGACGAAGGAGCAGTGCTCCGAAAGCTTGTGATTTAAGAGGTGGATAGATTTCAGTGCATTATGGGTGCACAATGATGATGTCAATAGCACTGATTTGATGTTCCAATGTCAAGTGGGTGCGCAATGATGATGTCAGTGTCACTGATTTGATGTTCCAATGTCAAGTGGGTGCTCAATGATGATGTCAGTGTCACTGATTTGATGTTCCAATGTCAAGTGGATGCTCAATGATGATGTCAGTGGTGTCTTCCTGTTCCAGTGCCCAAGCAAGAGACCCATGACGAAGGAAAGCAGAATTGTATCATCCTTACTGTCTTTTTTCAGTTTTCCATTTATTTTCACCTCATTGTTCATTTTCAAAATTTCTCTCATTTGCCTTGTCATTCTTTTATGAAATGATACATTTCCACAGGTTTCCCTGGTACCAACCATGGGCTGTGTGTCTGAACTATCTTGCTAATATTCCTACCTACCACTGTGACTGGCTTTTACCCATTTCCTGACCAATCCAAACTGCTACACTAAAATGAGAGAAATAAGACACCTTACAGCATTGACAAGCTGTCTCTGGAGAATGAAACTGGTTGCTGAGTCCTTAGTAAGGTAAAAACAATGACTGCAGATGCTGAAAACCAAATACTGGATTAGTGGTGCTGGAAGAGCACAGCAGTTCAGGCAGCATCCAACGAGCAGCGAAATCGACGTTTCGGGCATAAGCCCTTCATCAGGAATAAAGGCAGTGAGCCTGAAGCATGGAGAGATAAGCTAGAGGAGGGTGGGGGTGGGGAGAGAGTAGCATAGAGTACAATGGGTGAGTGGGGGAGGAGATGAAGGTGATAGGTCAAGGAGGAGAGGGTGGAGTGGATAGGTGGAAAAGAAGATAGGCAGGTCGGACAAGTCAAGGAGACAGTAACTGAGCTGGAAGTTTGAAACTAGGATGAGGTGGGGGAAGGGGAAATGAGGAAGCTTTGAAGTCCACATTGATGCCCTGGAGTTGAAGTGTTCCGAGGCGGAAGATGAGGCGTTCTTCCTCCAGGCGGGATGTGGACGAGATGCGTTGGAGGGCATCTTTAACCACGTGGGAAGGGAAATTGCGGTCTCTAAAGAAGGAGGCCATCAGGTGTGTCCTATGGTCCTATGGTGTCCTATGTGTCCAAAGGCGTAGCCATGGGCACACGTATGGGCCCCAGCTATGCCTGTCTCTTTGTTGGCTATGTAGAACAGTTGATCTTCCGTAATTACACCGGCACCACTCCCCACCTCTTCCTCCGCTACATTGATGACTGCATTGGCGCCACCTCGTGCTCCCGCGAGGAGGTTGAGCAATTCATCAACTTCACCAACACATTCCACCCTGACCTTAAATTTACCTGGACTATCTCTGACACCTCGCTCCCCTTCCTGGACCTCTCCATCTCCATTAGTGACGACCAACTTGACACTGACATTTTTTACAAACCCACTGACTCCCATAGCTACCTGGATTACACCCCTTCCCACCCTATCTCTTGCAAAAATGCCATCCCGTATTCCCAATTTCTCCGCCTCCGCCGTATCTGCTCCCAGGAGGACCAGTTCCACCATAGGACACACCAGATGGCCTCCTTCTTTAGAGACCGCAATTTCCCTTCCCACGTGGTTAAAGATGCCCTCCAACGCATCTTGTCCACATCCCGCACCTCCGCCCTCAGACCCCACCCCTCCAACCGTAACAAGGACAGAACGCCCCTGGTGCTCACCTTCCACCCTACAAACCTTCGCATCAACCAAACCATCCGCCGACCTTTCCGCCACCTCCAAAAAGACCCCACCACCAGGGATATATTTCCCTCCCCATCCCTTTCCACCTTCCGCAAAGACCGTTCCCTCCGTGACTACCTGGTCAGGTCCACACCCCCCTACGACCCACCCTCCCATTCTGGCACTATCCCCTGCCACCGCAGGAACTGTAAAACCTGTGCCCACACCTCCTCCCTCACCTCTATCCAAGGCCCTAAAGGAGCCTTCCACATCCATCAAAGTTTCACCTGCACATCCACCAATATCATTTATTGTATCCGTTGCTCCCGATGTGGTCTCCTCTACATTGGGGAGACTGGGCGCCTCCTAGCAGAGCGCTTTAGGGAACATCTCCGAGACACCCGCACCAATCAACCAAACCGCCCCGTGGCCCAACATTTCAACTCCCCCTCCCACTCTGCCGAGGACATGGAGGTCCTGGGCCTCCTTCACCGCCGCTCCCTCACCACCAGACGCCTGGAGGAAGAATGCCTCATCTTCCGCCTCGGAACACTTCAACCCTAGGGCATCAATGTGGACTTCAACAGCTTCCTCATTTCCCCTTCCCCCACCTCATCCTAGTTTCAAACTTCCAGCTCAGTTACTGTCTCCTTGACTTGTCCGACCTGCCTATCTTCTTTTCCACCTATCCACTCCACCCTCTCCTCCTTGACCTATCACCTTCATCTCCTCCCCCACTCACCCATTGTACTCTATGCTACTCTCTCCCCACCCCCACCCTCCTCTAGCTTATCTCTCCACGCTTCAGGCTCACTGCCTTTATTCCTGATGAAGGGCTTTTGCCCGAAACGTCGATTTCGCTGCTCGTTGGATGCTGCCTGAACTGGTGTGCTCTTCCAGCACAACTAATCCAGCTGAGTCCTTAGTGCCCACCTCAGGTATAAGATATAGCCACTGACCACTCAAAGCCAAAAGGATATAGAAAATTGGAAGCTCATTGCTGTGCCTGAAGCATGTTTCTTGGGGTTTGGAAGGCAAGAGTGGAAGAGTGTGGCGCTGGAAAAGTACAGCCACATCAGGAATGAAGGGCTTATGCCTGAAACGTCGATTCTCCTGCTCCTCAGATGTTGCCTGACCTGCTGCGCTTTTCCAGCGCCACACTCTTCGACTCTGATCTCCAGCATCTGCAGTCCTCACTTTCTCCCTCCAAGAGTTGCAAGACCAAAAGTCTATTCATCAAAGGTAAAAATATACTTCATTAAATTTCAAACTCCATTAAAGAAATGTTTCCAAGTGTAAGCATTGAAATATGTTTAGCATTATATAATCAGATTTGGGTATTTCTGTTAAGATCAGATTTATCTAGAACTTACACTAAATAATCAAATTGGGTATTCCACGGTAATGACTGAATTACCATGAAGAAATTATGGCTTTAAATTTAATGAGAAACTAATTGAGATCTCATATGATATATTTCAAAAAAGACATAATGCTTTTTCCTAGAATGTAAAACATTAAAATTCTAATTATTTATCACAAGTGCAAACAGTTTCCGAGACAAAAGTGGTTCTTACTATCTTATAGAGAATGATTCTTTTCATTGTTTCATCCGATGTGATCAGGTGATTATTTGTTCTCCAGCTCTAGGGAAATAGTTTCAGGATTCTGACCCAGTGACAGTTAATGAACGGTGACAGATTTCCAAGTCAGGGAGGTGAGTGGCATGGAGGGGAACACATGGTGTTAGACAAATAGAGATGTACGGCACAGAAATAGACCCTTCGGTCCAACCTGTCCATGCCGACCAGATATCCTAAATTAATCTAGTCCCATTTGCCAGCATTTGGCCCATATCCTTCTAAACCCTTCCTAATCATATCGCCATCTAGATGCGTCTAGGTTGCCCTTATTTTGGATAGCTAAAGGATCTGCTGCTGTGTCCCTTGCCATTCTCTTGAAATTCTGTCAGCGAGCACAGTTCCAACAAAGCATTATGTTGAACTCAAAACACTAACTCTGTTTTCCTCTCTCTACAGATTCTGCTGAGTCGTTCAGAGTAGTTTCTCAAATTGCTTTCGGTGGTGAACTTGACTCTTGAAGGATGTGCCCCTAAAAGAAAATAGAGTTTATGATGTAACGTATGTGTGAGGATCTGAAAGGGTTAATTCTGAGGCGTGCCATAAGCATCACCCACTCCAATGATGTGATATGGGCTCGAATGAGTGAAGTCTAACTTCCAGGTTCTCCTTATAATCTCTATAATAATATAAATTAGTGAAGGATATAGATAGAGTTAATGGTAGTTGTATTTTCAAGACCCGGGGGTACATTTTTAAGGTGAGAGGGGAGAAACTGAAAAAAAGATAGGAGAGGCAAATTTTTTAACAGAGGGTGTTTTGCGTGTGGGATGAACATCCTCAGGAAGTGGTGGATGTGGGTACAATTACAACATTTAAAAGGCATTTGGATAGATATATGAATAGGAAAGGTTTGGAGGGGTATGGGCCAGGAGCAGGCAGTTGGGACTAGTTTAGTTTGGGATTATGTTCAGCACGGAGTGGTTGGACTGAGAGGTCTGTTTCCATGCTGTTTGTTGTAACATGCAAGAAACTACATGTTATTCAATCCAAGAGCCTCTCTGGTTAGACGGGGAAGTGGTTTTCCTTAATCACGTTAGGGTCAAGTGGGCATTGTGATCCCTACACTTAAAGAGGATGGTGACAGCAAATATACCTCATAGTGAGGTCCAGACTGAAGGTTATCTGCTCATGCAGCATGGGAAACATTGGAGTGGTTTGGACCTAGCTGCACCACACAGTAAAAGTCACCAAGCCTCTTCACAAATAATGCCTTGAGAAGTTTTCAGAGTCAAAAAGTGTGGCGCAGGATAAGCACAGCCGGTCAAGCAGCATCCAAGGAGCTGGAAAGTCAACGTTTCGAGCATAAGCTCTTCATCAAGAATGTGGGGGTGCCCAAGGGGGCTGCGAGATAAATGGGAGGGGAGTGGGGCTGGGGTGAAGGTAGCTGGGAAGGTAGCTGAAGGTGGGACTGATGGTGATAAACCAGAGTGGATGGTGAGTGGATAGGTGGGAAGGAAGATGGACAGGAAGAACAGTTCAAGAGGGCAGAATTGGAGGGTTGGATCTGGGATAAGGTGGGGGGAGGGGTGATGAGGAAACTGTGAAATCCATATTGATCCCATGTGATTGAAGGGTCCCCAAGGCAGAAGATGAGGCATGCTTCCTCCAGGCGTTAGGTGATTAGAATTTGGCAGTGAAGGAGGCCCAGGACTTGCATGTCCTTGGTGGAGTGGGAGGGGTAGTTTTCACTCACACAGGCATGCTCATCTTTTTAATGTCTCAGCATTGCATTTCGTCCCCCCCCAGAGCTGCAGTATGTCACCACTGCCCATTGTTTTCAAACTTCAACTCCCCCACTCTTGAGTTGAGAATCTCACCTCCTACACCCCATGTTAATGTGAGCACATTTTCCAAACTGAAACTAGGGTCAATAGTTGGGACAGGAAATAGCGGTTCCTCATTTCTTTTTTATTCAGATGTGGGACATGGGCGTCGCTGGCTGGGCTGGCATTTATTGCCCGTCCCTAGTTGCCCTTGAGAAGGTGGGGGTGAGCTGCCTTCTTGAACCGCTGCAATCCATGTGCAGTGTAGGTATACCCACAATGCCTTGAGGGAGGGAATTCCAGGATTTTGACCCAGTGAAGGATATATACAGCGATATATTTCCGTGTTAGAGGGGTGAGTGGCTTGGAGGGGAACTTGAAAGGAGTGGTGTTCCCATGTATCTGCTGCCCTTGTTCTTCTAGATGGAAGCAGTCGTTTGTTTGGAAGGTGCTGTCTAACCATCTTTGGTCAATTTCTGCAGTGCACTTTGTAGATAGTACACATTGCTGCTACTGAGCGTCAGTGTGAAGGGAATGGATACTTGTGGATGTGGTGCCAATCAAGCGGACTGCTTTGTCCTGGATGGTGTCAAGCTTCTGGAGTGTTGTTGGAGCTGCCCCCATCCAGGTTAGTGAGGAGTATTCCCTCACACTCCTGACTTGTGCCTTGTAGGTAGTGGACAGGCTTTGGTGAGTCAGGAGGTGAGTCACTCACCACAGTATTCCTAGCCTCCTCACCTGCTCTCATAGTCACTGTGTTTATGCGGTTGGTCCAGTTAAGTTTCTAATCAATGATAACCCCCAGGATTTTGATAGTGGGAAATTCAGTGATGGTAACAGGGGAAGTGGCTAGATTGTCTCTTACTGGTGATAGTCATTTGCCTGACAAACACAAGGCAAACATATTTATCTGCTCATATGGTTGTACACATGTACTTTTTAATGCAAAACGAATGTGAATATAATTATTGTGGAGGCAATATCACACTTTTAAAGTACATTCTGACAGCATTTACGTGTGGTACATGTATGGAATGAGCTGCCAGAGGACCTGGTAGAGGCTGGTACAATTACAACATTTAAGAGACATTTGGATGGGTATATGAATAGGAAGGGTTTGGAGGGATATGGGCCGGGCGCTGGCAGGTGGGACTAGATTGGGTTGGGATATCTGGTCAGCATGGACAGGTTGGACCGAAGGGTCTGTTTCCATGCTGTACATCTCTATGACTCTATGACTTCCTACCAGAAAGATGTTGTGAAACTTGAAAGGGTTCGGAAAAGATTTATAAGGATGTTGCCAGGGTTGGAGGATTTGAGCTACAGGGAGAGGTTGAACAGGCTGATGCTGCTTTCCCTGGAGCGTCAGAGGCTGAGGGGTGACCTCATAGAGGTTTACAAAATTATGAGGGGCATGGATGGGATAAATAGACAAAATCTTTTCCCTGGGGTCAGGGAGTCCAGAACTAGAGGGCATAGGTTTAGGGTGAAAGGGGGAAGATATAAAAGAGATCTAAGGGGCAACTTTTTCATGCAGAGGGTGGTACATGTATGGAATGAGCTGCCAGAGGAAGTGGTGGAGGCTGGTACAATTGCAACATTTAAGAGGCATTTGGATGGGTATATGAATAGGAAGGGTTTGGAGGGATATGGGCCAGGTGCTGGCAGGTGGGACTAAATTGGGATGGGATATCTGGTCGGCATGGACAGGTTGGACCAAAGGGTCTGTTTCCATGCTGTACATCTCTATGACTATGACTCTACAAATAAAATCAAAAAAGGGACGTCAGCTTTACTTGTCAGTAGGATATCACAGACTCAAGGTAGCACACAAAAAGCTATTGTAGTTATTTTATTTTGAGCCACAAAAGTTCAAGAGATACAGAAAATAAACTGAACGGATGTGAAAGAAATTGCTTTGGGAAACAGCCGGGACAAATTGATTTTTTGACAAAAGACATAATTTCAAAAAGTACAATTCCCTGCTTCTGTGTCTTATGATGTTTGGAATAATCACAATTTTGGCACAAGCTCCAGAGCTTTCATTGTGTATTATCCCAGGCCTCACCAAGTGTTGTGATATGTTACACTGTAGCTTCAATACACAGACCATAATTCAGTAATATGCTTTCTGGAAAACCATCTATTTCTGCACCAGTGCCCAAAATACAGGAATAGTCGAAAGGTCTGTGCACCAAATTCCCAGAATTCCTAGGAAAACTTAGCCAGGTGGTCAACCAATCGGGGAAAAGGCATTCTGGTTACCTTTTAGAGGAAGGAAATTATTAAACTGGACAGGGTCCAGCAAAGATCGACAAGGATGTTGCCAAGAGTGGAGGGTTTGGGTTACAAAAATAGGCTGGGTCTTTTTTCGCTGGAGCATAGGAGGTTGAGGGGTAATCTTATACAGGTTTATAAAATCATGAGGGGCATAGATAGGGTGAATAGCAAAAGTCTTTTCCCTAAAATTGGGGAGGGGGGGGGTGAGGAGGAGTTCGAAACTAAGGGGCCAATTTTTAAGATGAGATGAGAAAGATTTAAAAGGGACATGAGGGTCAACATTTTCACACAAGGGATGATTAGCGTGTGGAATTGGTGAATGCAGGTACATAGACAATGTTTAAAAGATATTTGGATGAGTACATGAATAGGAACATTTCGGAGGCAAATGGCACTAGTTGGGTTTATGAACATGGGAAGTGTGGACTAGTTGGACTGAAGGGTTTGTTTCTGTGCTTATGACTTTATGAATAGCATGGAGGGAAACAATTTGCCCAATCACATGCTGGCAGTCCCCTGTGCTTGCTGCTGATATGTTCCCTTGTGAGCCTATCAGAACAAACAAGGTTTGAAGCAACCTGCGATTGGAGGAGTAGTGAATGGTTAGGGAGCTAAATTTTGGCCAGAAGGGAATGGCTGGAGGATCATCAGGCAGGGATGGAGGTCAGACTGCTGGGAATAGAGGCCAGAAACCTTTTTTTTTGCCAAAATGATAGATGTCCAATGGGTCTGGGGCAGGGGGAGGGGAATGTTGGGAGAAGGAGGGAGCTCCTTGAGGAGGGGGTTGAAAGGAAGAGAACTCTGTTTAAAATGTGTCACAAAGGAACACGCAACTAACTAGGAGTTAGATAAGTAGAAGTGTCTAAGGTAATGAGTTACTTGTAAATGAATGTAGAGTTTCTAGCTTAAGGCAACATTTGATGCAGAGCTACAATATGAGAAATATGAAGTGGCTGCTATGATAATGGACAATATATCAATTGTTAAATTGAAATATGAGATACATTAAAATGTCTGGTTAAAATGTTCCAGTTTTGAAAATAAATGGTGGAAACACATAATTTTCTTTTTGTTGTTACCTTATGTCTGTGCATTCTTAAATAGCGAGGTGTTGATGAAAGCAATGCTTTCCTTCTGTATTGTGGTTTTAAAGTTAATAAAACGTTGATAATTACTGTGGATATTGTTGAATTCTTCTAATTCTGCTTCTGTGTGTGTTCAAGTATCTGATGTGTCAATGTAAGTAAACAAGGTAATGCTACTATTGCATCACCTAATAAATCTGAATCAATCTGAGGGTGAATTTAAACTAATCTGAAGCAAGATGATGAGAGGCACAGCTGGAATAGATAGCAGAGATATTTTCCCAGAGCAGAAATGTCTAACATGAGGGGGCATAATTTTAAGGTGGTTGGAGGAAGGTTTAGGCGAGATGTCAGAGATTGATTCTTTACACAGAGAGTGGTGGGTGTGTGGAATGCACTGCCAGCAGTGGTAGTAGAGTCAGATATATTCGGGACATTTAAGTGACTCTTGGATAGGCACATGGAATATAATACAATGAAGGGTAAGTAGGTTAGTCTGATCTTAGAGGAGGAGAAAGGCCAGCACAACATCAAAGGCTGAAGGGCCTGTACTGTGCTGTACTGCTCTGTGTTCACACAGACTCACAAGCACAGACATATATACACAGACACGCACATACAAACGCACACATACTTACTTACACACACATGCACACAAACACTAGTATATACAATATCCAATAACCTCCCCTCTAATGTATTACACATGTATAAATGGATTTTCCTTCCCTGTCCTATCTTTCCACAATGGACATGAACGATAACTTCACCTGACTTCCCTGCCCAGCCTGTGCTATTTAAAGGGGACGATGATCTATGTGTAGTTGCTGGATTATTTCTTGTTGCTTCTGGATCAACACTATGTACACTTGAGCAGTCTGGGTGGAGAGATGGAAAGAGATGTGGCTTTCATGTTTGTGTGTAATTATAAATGTCTAATACAGCAGATGGAAGGTTGTTAGACATTGTATGTGTATGCTTGTGTCTGTGTGCATTTGTATGTGTGTGTCTGTGTATATATGTCTGTGCTTATGAGTCTGTGTGAACATAGAATAGTACAGCACAGTATAGGCCCTTCAGCCCTCGATGTTGTGCCAATCTTTTATCCTACTCTAAGATCAGACTGACCTACATACCCTTTATTTTACTATTATCCATGTGCCTATCCAAGAGTGGCTTAAATGTCCCTAATGTATCTGACTGTACTACCACTGCTGGCAGTGCATTCCATGCAGTCACCATTCTCTGTAAAGAACCTACCTCTGACATCTCTCCCAAAGCTAACTTTCTCCCTGATCTGTTCGGCCTGATGTTGTAGTTTGAGTTCTTCATGACTCAGATTGCCTTGGCCAATCTCTTTCCCTGAATGCACACACAAGTCTATCTATTAACTTAACAACCTGACTACGATTTTTCACTGTAATTATCTTTGGAAGATGTTGACACAGCACGATACACGACCTGATCTTTGGGCTTTGGCAGTAAGATAAAGGATTGACTGAAGCAATCCAATTTGAAACAGTTCTGATTAAAGGTTCTCCCTGCATCTTTCCTTCTCTTTCAGATGTTGAATAACCTGTTTAACTTTTCTAGGCTTATCATTTGCCATCCAGTTTTGTCATTTGATTTGCAATGAAGCTGTTAACCTTTATTTTGCTGGTAGCTGCAGTGGTCTGTGTGCCAATCCAACACAGTCAGAAACGCCAGAAAGCGAATAAACTTCTGTTGATATCTTTCGATGGGTTTCGTTGGGATTACGATCAGGATGTGGAGACACCACATTTGGACTATCTAGTCTCAAAGGGAGTGAAGGCAAAATATATTAACCCACCCTTTGTAACCATGACATCGCCTTCGCATTTCACAACTATCACAGGTAAGGCATCAAAGCAAATCTTCAAACTGTGTCAGTTGCTTACTTTGTGATTTACTGTAATGTGTATGAATGAATATGGATGCATGATGGGGTGGTGGGTGGTGGTGAAAGCAGATATAACAGGGGCATTTGAGGGACTTCTGGATAAGCACATGAATGTGCAAGGAATGGAGGGATATGGAACAAGGGCAGGCAGAAGAAATTAGTTTCATTTGGCGTCATAGAGGTATGCAGCATGGAAACAGACCCTTCGGTCCAACCCGTCCATGCCGACCAGATATCCCAACCCAATCTAGTCCCATTTGCCAGCACTTGGCCTGTATCCCTCTAAACCCTTCCTATTCATATACCCATCCTGTCACAACATTGTGGGCCGAAGGACCCGTTCCTGTGCTGGACTGTTCTATGTTCTTTTTGTTGAAAAATAAGGTACGTTTTCAGCAAGTTGTAACAGGGAGGGATTTGTAAAGGTTAGGGCAGACAGCAATGGTGAGCAACCAACAGTCATTGAATCCTGAAGTTACAAACACCTTGTGGACAAAGTTAAATGTGTCACTGGCCATGAGGATCATGTCTTCCACACTTTCAGCCAGTGTATCCCAGATCCAGCTACTTGCTGGGTAAAAGTGCATCTCCTCCTGTTGCCATTCCATGTCCTCTTTTTCTTTTCCTGAGCCTTATCCAGTGTTTTCCCTCACCTAGTTGGTACAGACCTCTTCAAATGCCTTTATCAAATCTCCCCTTCCCTGAGGAAAGCAATCCCAACCTCTCCCAATGTTTATACGTAATTGGTGTTCCCCATCTCTGGGATAATTTGCATGACTGTTTTCTGCAAGCTCTCTATTGACTTCACATCTTCCCGAAGGAGCTGAACACAATAGTCTCTGTGAGGTTGGAACAGTATTTCGTCCGGTTGAATGTAACTGGCCTCCTTCTGTACTCTATGCCTTGTTAATAACAGGCTAATGTATACTCCATTAACTGCTCTTGCTCTGCCCAGTCACCATCATTGACTTATTCTCGCACACTCTCTTTAGAACTATACTCTTATTGTCTCATTATGTTCAACTAAAATAAATCAACTCGCCCTTCTCTACATTAAATTTAATTTGTCATTGTCTGCTTACTCCACCACTATGTTTATATCTTTCTAAAGTCCGACAGTTCACAATGTTTCCCAGTAGCGTTTCATCATCCAATTTTGAAAATGTGTCTTGTACAACCAAGGACTAGGTCATTATCCAATATCAGGAAGAGAGAATATCCCAACATTAACCCCCAGGAGCTCCACTACAAACCTGCTTCCAGCTCAAAACACATCCCTTAACCCATACACTCTGTTTCCTGTCACACAGTCAATTTCAATATCCATGCGAATGTCATTTTTATTCCATTAGCTTCATAGAATTCCTACTGTGTGGAATCAGGCCGGTTGGCCGATCATGTCCACACCAACTCTCTAAAGAGCATCCCACCCAGACCTATCCTCTGCTGTGTCCCTATAACTCTGCATTTCCCATGGCTAACCCACCTAGCCTGCACGTTTCTGGACACCACGGGGTAATTTAGCGTGGCCAATCCATTTAACCTGCACATCTTTGGAATGTGCAGGAATCCAGAGGAAACACAAGCAGATACGGGGAGAATGTGCAAACTCCAGTTGCCCAAGGGTAAAATTGAACCCAGGTCCCTGGCGCTGTGAGGCAGCAGTGGTAACCACTGAACCATGATGCCATCCATAAAAGGGCATCCATTTTAAAGTATCTCTCAAATTCTCAAAGCTACTTGGATTCTGTGTATGATTCTCTGGATCGGGGCTTGAATATACCACTTTTAGAGGTGAGAATGCTATTTGTAATTAAAGATGACATCTACCACTTCAGTCACCTGCAAATAGCACAAACAGCATTTCTAACCATAGCTATATATTTACTCACATGTTTATAAATTTCTTCTGGAAGTCCATATATATTATGCCAACAGCATGATCCTCATAAATCCTCTATATTACCTCATCAAAACTCCCAGCAAATTAGTGAAATCCAGTTTTGTTCAATAAATCCAAGTTGGCATTCTTTAATTAACCTGCATTTGCCCAAGTGGTTACTCAACTTGTCATGAATTATTGTTTCTGGAAACTTCTTTAGCACTGAGCTTATATTGACAGGCCTGTAGCTGCTGGGCTCATTGAGACATAGAGATGTACAGCACGGAAACAGACCCTTCGGTCCAACTTTGTCCATACTGACCAGATATCCTAAATTAATCTCTGGGCAACTGTTTTAGAACATTTATCATTTTCAAATCCATTCAAATAATTTGGTGTTGAAGCATAAAATTGTCCTGTTACTTTTTCATTCCAGTGAGTTATTGATTTGGTAGCTTTGTTTTTCATAGAAACAAGACAGTGCAGAATTAGGCCAGTCAGCCCATCCCGACCCTCTGAAGAGCATCCCGCCCAGGCCGACTCCCTGCATTTCCCATGGCTAACCCACCTAGCCTGCTTATCTTTAGGCCGTGAGAGGAAATCAGAGCACACACAGGAAACCCACACAGAGACAGGAAGAAAGTGCAGGCTCCACACAGATAGTCACCTGAGGGTGGAATCGCACCCAGGTCCCTGGTGCTGTGAGGCAGCAGTGCTAACCACTGAACCACTGTGCTGCTCAAGATGGGCCAGAAGAAGAGGAGCAAGACCAAGGGAAGTGTTCCCTAACACCTCACTAGAGAACAGGATACACAACTTTAACATGACAAACACATTCCATATCAACAGGCAGTGTGTCCTCTGTTATCAGTGAGCCATCCTCAATTATCCCTGTTGTATACTTCCTTTATTTAAACAACTCATGCATCATTCCTAAACTGCTGCTTCTCAAACTCAAATAACGATCAGAAAATTGCTACCAATTGTTGACTGCCTCTATTAGGTAACTGTGATCACAAACCAGCAAAAGCAACAACTCTGTCATTTTCCAAGACCATCATCATGTCTGGGTTCAAGCTGCAGCAACCACCTTGTCCCTGAGGAACTCCCAATAATACACTCAAGAAGCGTAATTGACCCAAAGCCCCACAAAAGTGCAAATTTCCATCCATACCAAATCTGCTGGGAAGTTGGTAAAATGACAGGAACACCGTGTTATGCAGTCAAACACAATGGACACTTTGTGACCGTAATTAACCATTTAAAGCTCACTTTTTATTTTCTTTTTACTTGAAGTATCATCTACCTGTCAATTCACATGTCATTGACGTTCGTTCTGATTCACACTAAAGTTCAAGTTGCAAGAACTGAAATCATGTCTGCAATTTCTTCACTTGGGCCCATTTGGTGTCACCTGGGATTGTAAGGAGGTTTTACGTAAGAAGGAAATATTTACAACCTCAGTGCTATATTGGATTGGCAGTGAGAGTAACAAAAATATAACCCTATTCAGCGAATTAACTCAACGCGTCAGACAGGCAAAGTGGGCACGTGGTGTCTGATTTCCTTCTGAGTCCAATGTGTGGAAAAGGGGGAGTCTGAAACTCATTTTGAACAGTTCTAATGAGTGGATACTGGTCCCTTGACTATAAACATTCCCTGACTTCCAGTGAGACATTTATGTTAGTATTTAAATGAATATAATAGTCAAAATTTATATTAATATCTAGTCTCAGTAACTTTTAAAGTTTAAGTTTTTTCTAATAAGAGCTGTGTAACTCCCTTTGAACCATTCTATACATAATTGTTTTAGTTAACTCAAAAATAATGACCGGCCTAGCATTTAATGAGCATTATGTCTTATCTATGAAAAGGGGACCTGCTCCCATTGGCTCACAGAAGGTAGAGAGCTTGAAGATATTGGCCAGCGATGGTACATGGTCCAAGTCAGAATGGCAGGGTCTCAGAGATAGTTGTGTTCCTATGCACTTGCTGACCTTGCACATCTTGGTCACGAGGGACACAATTTGAGAGACTGCTGAATTAGTCCTGGCCAATTGTTGCTTTGAGTTCTGAAGTTAAAAAAAAATCATACAACACCAGGTTGTAGTCCAACAGGTTTATTTGGAAGCACTAGCTTTCGAAGCACTGCTCCCTCATCAGCTGATTGTGGAGAATAAGATTGTAGGACACATAATTTATAGCAAAAGATTCCATTGCAATGTGACTGGAATTAAAAATTGAAACAGACCCAAATTGTTTGTTAAGTCTCTCATCTTTTAGAATTACCATGTTGGTATTAGTTCTTTCATATGTAAAGCTAGTGCTTCCAATTTAAACCTGTTGGACTATAACCTGGTGTTGTGTGATTTTTAACTCTGTACACCCCAGTCCAACACTGGCATCTCCAAATCTTGAATTCTGAAGGTGATACATGCTACCACTAAATGTGTTGATGGTGGAGAAAGAATAACTACAGGTCATTTTAGTTACTCTGCAAAGAAATTAAACAAGAACTAATGTTACAATTTATGTGGAGTTATCTAGCTGATAACCCTTGATCTCCAAGTAGTAAATTGAGGCTGAAGGGCATAATTTATCAGCTTATCTTGCAAGAGTAATCCGTCAGCATTTACTTTTCACAAGAGCCAAGAGACAATGTAAGATCTAAACTTTCCATTGGAGGAAATGTCACAGAATATCTGATTCAACTTGTTACCCCGCAACAGTTGTTATTTTGTTTAGTCCAATCTCTCTAGTTTCCATAGGATAAAAGCAAATTACTGTGGATGCTGGAATCTGAAACCAAAAGAGAAAATGCTGTAAAATCTCAGCAGGTCTGGCAGCATCTGTAAGGAGAGAAAAGAGCTGACGTTTCGAGTCTAACTGACCCTTTGTCAAAGCTGGTCAAAGCTTTGACAAAGGGTCAGTTAGACTCGAAACGTCAGCTCTTTTCTTTCCATACAGATGCTGCCAGACCTGTTGAGATTTTACAGCATTTTCTCTTTTGCTCTCTAGTTTCCAGTTTTGAGAATAGAATCACACTTGTCTCTCTCATCTGTTTTCAGATGTTGAAAGCCCCACACTGTATATCTTGTGTCACATTTTCAGCACTTGTACATTTCATAATATGCATATAAACTTCAAGGCTACCAGTTGAACATCCTTATCGGTGTGGACTCTGCAAAAGGGGTGGTATGGTGGCTCAGTGCTTAGCACCGCTGCCTGACAGTGTCAGGGGTCCCGATTTGACAAACTGTCAGTGTGGAGTTTGCACATTCTCCCCGTGTCTGTGTGAGTTTTCTCCAGTTTCCTCCCACAGTCCAAAGATGTGCAGGTTCGGTGGAATGGCCATGGGAAATGCAGGCCTATAGGGTTGGGGGTGGGTGGGTCTGGGTGGGATGCTGTTTGGAGGGTTGGTGTGGACTCACTGGGCCCTACAATTCTAAGTAACTAAGCTATGCTCTCCATTTGTTACCTGGAACCATTTTGTCATTGGTTTGGAAAAAAGGCAGGGCATGGATAAGGTAAACAGATAAAGTCTTTTCCCTGGCGTGGGGGGAGTCTAGAAATAAAGGGCATTGATTTAGGATGAGAGGAGAAAGATACAAAAGAGACCTAAGGGGCAACGTTTTCACACAGAGGGTGGTACGTGTATGGAATGAGCTGCCAGAGGAAGTGGTAGAGGCTGGTACAGTTACAGCATTTAAAAGGCATTTGGATGTGTAAATGAATAGAAAGGGTTTAGACAGATATGGGCCGGATGCTGGCAAATGGGACTAGATTAGTTAGGATATCTAGTCGCATGAATATCTGGTTGGGCCAAAGGGTCTGTTTCCGTGAAAAAAAATCTCAGTTCATCAGAATAAATATATTCAGATTGGGACCTCGATAAAATTGCATGCACAGGAATAATTTTTGTTTTTTGTCCCTACTAAACCCTATTGTAATTTTAAGAAAAGAGTTCAGTCTGTGTGAGTCTTTGGAATTTAAAGCAGATATCTTTGAGTTTTCAATTGAAACATTAGGAAAAATCAAACACAGAATCTGCACATGAGGCATTTTGAACTAATGTGTGATGTAGTACACTTCCCCATTTTTTTATCCTTTATCCAATACCTTTGAATAATGAAATGTCAGTCTCAGGTTTAAAATGAACAGTTGATCCAATGTCAGCCACCCTATATAGAAGTCTGTTCCAAACTTCTCCATCCTTTGGCTAACTTTAAAGGCCTTAACATCCTCAACCATAGTGAAGTCATATGATCAGACTGAAGGATGCTGGGTGGGGATCAAGCTGCCTCCCGGCTCTCCTCAATTGAATCCAAGATGGCAGCACTTGCAGGAAGATAGTAGCATTGTGCCAATGTCACTGCAGGAGTCAACCAGGGTTACTATCCCAGTTGATGTTGTTACTGGACAAATCAGATCCCAAACTGAAATCTGTCTTGATAGATCCTGTGTTGTTACTTTTGCCTGGTTTTACTTATCACTGAAACACAACTTAGAAGATTTAGTTTCAAGATTATAACATTTAAAAATTAATGAAGATAAAATAAAATGAATTAATTTTTATATAACACAAGTTTAAAGATCTTCAAACACGTGGTGAAGTACAATTCCATTAATTCCAATAGTACTCCTTTTTGGTACTGACTAGAGGGAATTTCCTTCTATCACATCCATTGGGTTTAGTTACCTGTCCTTCAGCTCCCAATCTTGAGAATCTGATAGCCTCTTCCTTGCATCTTCATACAACAGAATGTAGAATTTCTCAGCTTTAAATAATACCTTCTGGCTTTTAACCAAACACTTCTGACCTGGAACTTGAAAACTTAACTGTAGTAATTGTAACAAGGTGAGCCAGGTGGATCTAATGGAATGTAAGTTCCATTAGATTGGGCTGTTAACCTGGTTCATTCAGGGAGCCCTGGCTGACAGATATAAACAGGAATGTAATGAGAATGATTCTGTGTCCTTACATTAATAAGAAGAAAAATAATAAATAGGATCTGTTCACTCCAGGAGCTGTCTGTGAGGGAGCTGGATCAGTGTCATGTACTAAGCACTACCCTAAAGGGTGAACTGGTGTCGGCCTTTGTGGTGTTATTTCATAAACTGCTTACACTGAGGTAACCCATTTCTTGACAGTTTTAACCAATGCCCTTTGTTAGGAGCAACTGTTTTACACAACCACCTTCAGCCAAGTGTTTGACAGAACTGCCCAAACTAAAGATTTTTTCAAGCTATGAGCATTTCCCCCAATTAAAAAAAGATCAACTCAATCTCTGGCTTTCTAAACCAAAGGCCCAATGCACTGCTCTTTATTTTGTTCATTCATAATTGATGGGCCGAAGGTGCTGGTATCCCTAGGCTGCAGGATTCTTTCTGCAATTTAGACACTTGCGAACCTCAGGTCTCTGGGTTGGTGCTGGTGTGGAGGAAGGTGGGGGGGGGGGGGAGGGCCGGTAGTTCCATCAGTTTTGACTTTAGGCTACCACTCCCCAGCCTCATGAAAATCTGGCCGATCTATGTAGATGTGCTGGACAAAAGAAAAGCCTCTTTTAAGTCACATGACACAGCAAGAATGAGCAGAGAGAAGATTTCTAGAAGTGGTGACATCCTTAAAGTGGAATGTCTCGATGACATTGTGAGAACTTTCCTTAACGAAATCAAGGTATCAATAGTCTGCTACTGAAATAGCATGGTAACTCAGTGGTTAGCACTGTTGTCTCGCAGTACCAGGGACTCGGGTTCGATTCCAGCTTCGGGCAACTGACTGTGTGGAGGTTTCATATTCTCCCCATGTCTGCACTGGTTTCCTCCCACAATCCAAAGGTGTGCAGCTTAGGTGAATTGGCCATGCTAAATTGCCCATGTTTATTGTCGTGTGTATTAGTTGGTGGAAATGTAGAGTAAGAGGATAAGGGAATGGGTCTGGGTGGGATATTCTTCAGAGGGTCGGTGTGGACTTGTTGGGCCAAATGGCCTGCTTCCACACTGTAGGGATTCTGTGATATGCTGATGTCACATGATAATGTGACCCAAAAGAAACTACTGTCAGTGCTGGAAGTGCATCGCCTGCAGAACTAGGCGCTGTACAGATGAATGAGAATCATAGACCAGTTTTCAACATCTCCATTTGACTACAACCTGAACAGAGGTAAGCAGTGTTTTAGAAAGAAGTATTTGCTGCTACGTGGGTAAACCATTCTGTTCCAATACAGAGCCAAACCATAAATAGGTAGAGGCACAATTCTAAATGGTGAGCAAAAGTCACTGTGATTACAGCAATTTAGACTGAGTGTTTATGCAACGACAGAGTATGTTCTGGATAAGCAGCAAATGCTTCGTCTAATATCCCTGGGGCAAGGTTTGAACTTGGCAATGTAGTCTTTTTGTTGAAGAGGTGGAAAACTTCAGATCAATAACAATCTCAGCTTTATCAGCAGCTACTCAGCAACTAAATGAAATCAGAGCTGCACAGAGATTTGGTTAGATCAGAGTAATGGGTTCAAAGGATGGGCAACAAGCCACACAATGTGCTGATTTTGCTAATGTTGACCTTGCCTAGTGCACGCCCTGTGCAATGTAACCTGTATGCCTCTGTCAAAGTCTTCTTGACCTGTATATCCTTGCTTACTATGACCTGCCTGCACTGCTCGTAAACTGTACTTCGGAACACACGACAATAAATAAACCAAATCAAATCAAATCAATATACTGCAGCAACAGCGCAAAGGACATTTGAGGATCACAGAATCCTCAGGTAGCGTGGAATATTGTTTTGTTTGTTAGCTTTCTAATGATCATTGGAAGAGATGATATAAAGCAACATTATTTGTGCTATTCATCATCAAGCAATGGAATAACTATTAACAACAAACTCCTTTCCATTGAGGCAATGAGCGTGGGGTGGACCTCTTTGAACGCAGCGGCAAAATCTTTGTGATAGTTTAGGGACTGCCGCTCCAAGGTGAATAGAGGCCAAGTAATGGAACGGTGACACGTATGAAACAGTGAAGGAGTCATTCACATCATAGAATCTCAGTCCTTGGAATGTCAGACACTGGGACAGTTTGGCGATGGGTACTCACTCCCAGTGTGGGTTGGTCAGTTCCATCAACTCCTCAGCAAACCATCAGACCAACGGTAAAGCAGAAAGAGGAGTACAGATAAACGAAAGCCAAAGAAAAATGGTAGACAGGCAGGAGGCTGGAAGAACACAGCAGGCCAGGCAGCGTCAGGAGGTGGAGAAGTCATCATTTTGGATGTAACCCTTCTTCAGGAATGGGAGTGGATTTTGGGGGGAGATGCAGACAAAGGGGGTGGCGGGGCCAGGGTGGTGAGGTGGGGATAGGTGAACAAAGGTAGAGGGTACGATCTGGTTGGTCAATGGGAGGAATGAATCTGGTTGGTAGCAGGGAGCAGTGGAAGGGAGGGGGAGGGGGCTAGGAAGGGAGTTGGGGGATGGGGAGGGTGGTTATTTGAAATTGGTGAACTCAATGTTGAGTTCTCCGGGCTGTAGGTTGTCCAGGTGGAGGATGAGGTGTTGTTCCCCCAATTTGTGCTGTGGTTCACTTGGCAATAGTGGAGGCCGAGGATGGTCATGTCGGGACGGGAATGGGAAGGGGAATTAAAATGGGCGGTGACTGGGAGGTCAGGTCGGCCCCTAAGAACCTAGCTGAGATACTCACTGAAACATTCTCTAAGTTTATATTCGGTCTCCCCGATTTAGAGAAGGCCACATCAGGAGCACTGGATGCAATAAACTGAGTTGGAAGAGAGGTAGGTGAACCTCTGTCTCACCTGGAAGGATTGTTTGGGTCCTGAATGGAGGTGAGGGGTGTGGTGTACTGGCAGGATTTGCATCTTTTCCAGTTGCAGGGGAAAGTACCTGGGGGTTTGGTGATGGGTGGGTTTCAGACGGGAGAGTGGAATGAACCAAGGACTTTCGAAGGGAACAGTCCTTGCAGAAAGCAGAGAGGGGTGGGGAGGGGAAGATGTTCTTAGTGGTGGGTCCAGTTAGAGTTGACGGAAGTGTTTAAGGATGATGCGGAGACTGAAGGGGTGGTAGGTGAGGACCAGGGGTCTCTGTCTTTCTTGCATTGGGGGCGAGTTTAGAGCAGTGGAATGGGGAATGGAGGCTATCTGGATGACAGAGGGATGAAAAGCACATTGTTCAAAGTAGGTGGCTATCTGGGATGCTTGTGAGTGGAATGTCTCCTCGTCTGAGCAGATGCGGTGGAGGCGGAGGAATTGGGAGAATGGGATGGAGTTCTTGGCAGGATACTGGGTGGGAGGAGGTGTAGTCCAGGTAGTTGTGGGAGTCTGTAGGTTTGTAGTAAACATCTGTCTGGAGACTGTCACTGGAGATGAAAATGGTGAGGCCAAGAAAGGGCAGGGAGGTATCCGCGATGGACCAAGTGAATTTGAGGGCAGGGTGGAAGCTGTGGGCGAAGTTGATGAACTGCTCCCGTTCAGCCTGGGTGCAGGATGCTACACCGATGCAATTATCATTGTAATGGTTGAAGAGCTGAGGCACAGTGACTGTCTAGGCGCCTCTTTGGCTATATTGAACAATCCGTCTTCAGTACCCACTCCCTTTCTGACATGACCATCCTTTAGGCAATGACCTCCATTGCCTAAATGAACCACAGCACACATTGGAGGAACTACATCTCATCTTGCACCTATGGCAAGACTCAACATTGAGTCCTCCAATTTCTCATAACCTATCTTCCCATCCCTTGGCTCCCTTCCCAGCCCCTCCCCTCCCTTCCCTTCCTCCCATTGACCAACTAGGTCATACCCTCTACCTGTGTTCACCTATCCCCACCTCACCACCATGCCCCCCTCCCCACCCCCCCCACCCCCTTTATCAGCAGCTCCCCTTACACCCCCCCCCCCCCCCCCCCCCCCAGTCCTGTAGAAGGGTTACACCTGAAATGTTGACTTCTCCACCCCCTGATTCTGCCTGGCTTGCTATGTTCTTCCAGCTTCCTGCCTGTCTACTTAGGATTCCAGCATCCGCAGTTTTCTCATCTCCCTCCAAGGAAGAATGATAGCACTCAACGTGCACTTGTTCGACTCCACTTCGAAATAGTTTAGTTCTGTGTGGACTCCTAGAAATCCAAGAACTCAACTCCCTGCTCTCCCAGACACATGCATTCTGCGCATACAAGCTTGTGACTTACAAATAGCGAGGGGGATGGGGGAAGTGGATGAGTTCTGTCTGCAACACACCCAGTTAATGCCAACCCTTGCAAAGCTGGAGTGGAGGGTATGCAGTTAGTGTTTGGGGGGGGTGTAGCCCATACCTAATTTCATAGAGTCATAGAGCACCAGAACAGACCCTTTAGTCCAACTTATCCATTCTGACTAGATATCCTAACCTAATCTAGTCCCATTTGCCAGCACTTGGCCCATATCCCGATAAACCCTTCCTGTTCATATACCCATCCAGATGCCTTTTAAATGCTATAATTGTACCAGCCTCCACCACTTTCTCTGGCAACTAATTCAGTACACAGAGGTTGACACTTCACTGCAGAATGGCTTTGATAAGGATGTTACCTTTTAAATAAGAGATAATTCTGAAAGGGCAAGACTGCATCCTCACTGTGTCCTGGCCAATGTTCTTCACTTGACAGAACTTCAAAAATAGATTGTTAGTCATCCATTTCAGTTACTGTTATGGTGACTTACCATTTACAAATAGTCTGCCACATTTTCCAGCATTACAGTTGTGACTACAGCTCAAGAGCAATTATGAAGTTCTTTTGGACATATTGAGCATTTGAGATGTGCTACAAAAGAACATACTTTTTGTTCTTTTTAGTGGAAATATTTATAATGAAAAGTTTGTCTTGATAGCATCATTAGCAAGGAGGGAACATAAAAATGGGGGAGTAAGGTGCTGGAGAAATGTTGGCTTCAGCACCTGACCTGAGCAGGGAAGCAAAGATACAGCCACATGATTTCTGTTATCTCCTGGTGGCCATGTATAGGGTGTATTAACAGTCTGATGCCTAGCCTTAGGCTTATCGAAGCATGTAGCTGGGTTAGAAAATTCCCTGACTTGCCAGGTCCAACTTGGTATAACATACCTTAAAAATCAAGATTTTCATTCCAGAAGGAGAGGGCCAGTGCAGAATAGAGTTGGCCTTGCTGACACTGCAGTTAGAATATAAGCAGCGAAGGGCGTGGGCGAGTGCAAAGATGGGCTAGCTAGAATGGTTGGCTCAGGTCTCTGGGCCTTTACCTCAGTGTTTCAGAAGTTGTTATGCCTTCTAGATCTCACCACTTATATCCCTTCATCCTCATCCAGCCTTCATGGTCTCTCATACCATCTCTAAAGCCGACCATTTTACATCCACAGGAGCAGACCTTAGGATCTAGGTGATAGCCTGTGTATTTCTGTTTTTCTTCACATCTATGTCCTTCAATCAAAGCAGTTCAACTGAGGGTTTTTAAAAAACTCCCACTGACAGCTGAAGCTTGTTTTGTATTGGGTTTACAGAGCAGGGTCTTTAAAAACCTTCAGAAAGGGCGTAGTCTACTGATGTACATCTTTTCCTTGCTTTATAAGTTTGAACCTGGCTATGCATTTTCCCAGCTGAAAATGTGTTGCTGGAAAAGCGCAACAGGTGAATCGGCGTTTTGGGCATGAGCCCTTCTTTAGGAATGCGTTTTCCCAGCAGTCTCCTCGGTCTTCAGCCCCATCTCATACCAGAGAAATGAAGGAAGTTGTGGCATATGTCATCGAAAACACATCACCAGCCAGAGGGATTTAAAATGCCCATTTGTTTGTTCATCTGTTGTTGACTTGTAGTAACAGAAAGCTGATCCACCCTTTCAATCTGACTGGAGATCTTGCAGTTTATGTCTATATTGGTTCATCACAGATTTTTTAGGTTCACTTTCACACATTTACTTGGATGTGATTAATATATGGTTCTCGACCTGCTGATTGAAGCTGGAATTTGAAACTATGTTTGTTTCGAAAATATCAATTGAATGTCTCTGGGTTCCCGTACATGTGGTTTCATTTACAATAATTAAAATTGCAATCTGCAAAGATCCTTTCGATGGCTATTAATTAAGACTCCACTCGTTGGAGCATTGCATATGCAGTATCAGGGGAAGGTGATGGTGCAGGGATCATGACGCTTGACTAGCAATCCAGAACTCCAGGTTCATGTTCTGGGGTTTCAGATTCAAATCCCACCATGGCAGATGGTGAAATTTTAATCCCATAAAAATGTAGAATAGAGAGCTAGCAAAATAGTGACTATGTTGAAGAATGATGTTTGATTTGCTTTCCTTTATTGGTTTGAGTAGAGAAGTTGGGAGGTCATATTATGGCTGTACAGGATATTGGTTAGGCCACCTTTGGAACATTGTGTGCAATTTTGGTCTCCCTCCTATAGGAAGGATGTTGTGAAACTTGAAAAGGTTCAGCAAAGATTTACAAGGATGTTGCCAGGGGTTGAAGGGTTTGAGCTGTAGGGAGAGGCTGAATAGGCTGGGGCTGTTTTCTCTGGAGTGTTGGAGGCTGAGGTTTGACCCTATATAGAGGTTATAAAATCGTGAGGGGCATGGATAGGATAAATATAAAAAGTCTTTTTCCTGGGGTGGGGAGTCCAGAACTAGAGGGCATAGGTTTAGGGTGAGAGGGGAAAGTTATAAAAGGGACCTTTTCATGCAGAGGGAGGTGCACGTATGGAATGAGCTGCCAGAGGAAGTGGTGGAGACTGGTACAATTACAACATTTAAAAGGCATCTGGATGGGTATATGAATAGGGAGGGTTTAGTGGGATATGGGACAAGTGTTGGCAAATGGAACTAGATTAATTTAGGATATCTGGTCGGCATGGATGAGTTGCACTGAAGGACCTGTTTCTGTACCGTATAACTGTATGACTCACTGTTGATTATTGTAATCTCTAATTTGAGAAGGATGGCTGCTATCCTGATGTGATCTGGCCTACATGTGATTATGGGCCACATCCCAATATGATTGACGCTAGCTACCTGATGGGCAATAAATACTGGCCAGGCCAATACATGGCTGATTATCACTTACTGCCCCTTCCTGACTGATGGTAGTGCTCCTCCATATTGAACACCATTTGGATCCAGCATTGAGGGTGTTCAATATACTCTGGGCTGTTGACTCAAATGTCCATCAGTGATTTGGTAGCAACACTACTGACAAAGCAAATTGAGTCCTAAAGGACATAGCTAATAGACTAGGTGGTGAGGGAGCCAACAAGCATAGAGACAAAGTAGCATTCTTACCTTCCATTGTGTCACGCTGTCACTGTGCTATATGGGATAGACTTCAAATAGATCCATTCAAATAGAGCATTCATGAGGCACTGTGGGCCATTAGAAGCAGCAGACTCACATTCCCAATGCAATTTGCAACCTCATGGTGCAGCATTCTAATATTTCCATCTATGCCAGGGGATCAGCCCTGGTTCAATGGAGACTGCAGGAAGGCCATGCCAGGAGCAGTACCACGCATACCTAAACTTGGAGTATCAACGTGGGCAGTGCTAAAAAACAGGACCAGGTTGCTTATCCAGTGAAATTACCTCAGACAGACAGAATGTGTGTTTAAAAGGCATGTTTAAACATGCAGAGCTGAAAATGTGTTGCTGGAAAAGCGCAGCAGGTCAGGCAGCATCCAAGGAACAGGAGAATCGACGTTTCGGGCATGAGCCCTTCTTCAGGAATGAGGAAGGTGTGTCCAGCAGGCCAAGATAAAAGGTAGGGAGGAGGGACTTGGGGGAGGGGTGTTGGAAATGCGATAGGTAGAAGGAGGTCAAAGTGAGGGTGATAGGCCGGAGTGGGGCTGGGGGCGGAGAGGTCAGGAAGAAGATTGCAGGTTAGGAAGGTGGTGCTGAGTTCGAGGGATTTGACTAAGACAAGGTGGGAGGAGGGGAATTGAGGAAACTGGAGAAATCTGAGTTCATCCCTTGTGGTTGGAGGGTTCCTAGGCGGAAGATGAGGCGTTCTTCCTCCAACCGTCGTGTTGCTATGGTCTGGCGATGGAGGAGTCCTAAACATGTACTCCATTTGTTTAATTTGCAATGAAAAGGGAGAGCAGCAGTGGCTGTAAAAATCACTTCTTAATGGTTTGACACTATGAGAGTAACTGTGCATCCACAGATGGATGATGACAACCATAATGAATGGCAGAATCCATCTCTTACATTGAGAACACACACTCCGATTAAGTAAAAGTAAATTTGAAAATATCTGGTGTTAAACCTTTGTATTAAGAAACCAAAATATTTCAACATACAAAAGTGGCGTTGTTAATACATATGCTTTTGTAATAAGCTGCCTTAAAATGGTGTAATTACCTTTATGAATAACTTACAACATGTGTTGTTTTAGAGTTTTGAAAATCTGATCAACCTGTACTCGTAACTCTCCAGTCACTCAGCTCCTTAATGGTGGACTCTGTGAATCTTTGCTGGTCTCCGTCAAAGGTGGGGAACATAGTGACTGACTCTCCCCGACTCCTTGCTGCAGATTTTTCCTGTCAGTCTCTTGCTCTGTTTCCCCTCAGGTTCCATGTTCTTATTTTTTAATCAGACATAAGGTGGGAAGGCTGATTAAAAAAGGATAAAACTCACATGTTTAAACACAATGTGTGCAAATATTGACTGACGTTGAAATGGTACTTGAGTGCTTCATGGCCTGATTATATAGTATTTAACTGGTTGAACTTGCTGGTCTTTATAAGTTTGAAGCTACGTTCTTCCTTTTCCATAGGACGATGGATTGAAGATCATGGAGTGGTCCACAATATGTATTTCAACACCACCACCCTAATAAAACTACCACACAAACTCACGTTACGAAAAACACAGTGGTGGGATACTGGAGTACTCCCACTTTGGATCACAGCTCAAAACCAGGTTAGTTTAGAAGCCCAGCTTCTCCAGCCTGCTTTGTTTTACTCCAAAGCGGTCGCATCTATGACATCGCAAATCACAGAGTGACAGAATAAATACGTCACAGATAAACATCATTCAGCTCACCGCTGTCTATTCCATCCACAAGCATGACTCTGACCATTATCAAAGCACGGAGACAGGCCTTTGGCCCAAAACTGGTCCTTGCCGACCAACATGTCTATCCACGTTAACCCCATTTCCCTGCATGTAGCCCATATCCTTCTAAACCTTTCCTATCCATGCATTTGTCCAAAAATGTCTTTAAAATGTTGTTATCGAGTTTTGCTGTCGACTGCCATTTTGAAAAACTGTGGTCTCCCTTTACTTGATGCCATTGTTACAATAGAATTCAACAGACACTCAAATAACACATTTCATTTATTGATGAGGCCTTTTGTGGCCTTGCATACTTGATATTTAACTCAGTGATATCCATTTGTAGCCATTGCTCTGGGAAGCAAGTGCTGGGAACCATTCTGGTGTTGCCATTTTACGTCTCACCTAAAGCCATCTTTGGGTTCCCATTCCCTTTAGCTGTGCCCCATCATGTCCACCTTCCCACCCTTCAAATGCCTTCTTTTCTCTGTTCTTCTCTCCTCTGCTCACTTTCCCTGCCCTTGAACTTTCTTAAGAACCCAACCCTTCATCAGAACTGGCAAGAGAGCTGAGCTTTTCTATTGTGTGGAATCTTCTCAGCCACAGCTCCCCCTCAACCCCCGAGATACTTTTGGAGCTGGGGTGGGGGGGGGGGGGGGGAAGGGCAGATAGTTGCCATTGGAAAAACTTCCTCCAAATGCTGTCCCACCTTGGATGGGATGTTCCAGGGTTGGGCTGGTGCAGAGATCATGAGTCTACTGTCAATTATGGTCCCACTTGATTCCCTTTCCACATGTATGATCATTTTCCTGGCATTGGAATGACTGAATTGAGAGCCCAACAAATACTTGGAGCTGACAGGTCAAAAGTAGTAAAAACATTCTCTCAGTGTCCCCCATGAATGTGCTACAAGGGTGGTCTGTGGAAGGTGGTCACTCTCCATACTGATGGCCCGAATGGTCTTTTATTTTTAAATCCTCCATCCTCCCTTTGGTCTTTCCACCTCAGCCTTCGGACTGCTGGCCATACAGTGATGTGGGTGGCTAAGGTTGGGACTCCTGTGAGACTCTACCATCGTTCCGAGTGGTCATCTTTTAATTGGCCACTTTGTCACCAAGGGGAGAGCCATTAGGCATGGACAGGGTCAGGAACGAAGATGATCCCCACTTGGGGTGCCAGTACCCATAGGAAAAATCAACCTGTTATCTCTGTTTCCCTCTCTACAGATGCTGCGAGACAATCTGAGTACGTCCAGCATTTTCAGTTTGTGTTTCAGATTTCCAGCATTGACTGATGTTTGCAGACTTTAAATTTAAAGTGGCTCACCTTAGTTATGTGGCAGTGAGATAATCATTTGCACAGGAATTACGTTTTCTCCCAGTTTAGAGTCTGCAAACATCATAGACAGATTTAAACTATCACTCTCTCCACTAAGTGGGAGAGTTCTATCAGATCTCCACTTAAACATCGATTGTAATATTTGGGATCTGTACCATTTGGATATTATTTAATCTGATGTACGTTTTTTTTACCTATTTATGGAATCACTACAATGTGTAAAGAGGCCTTTCGGCCCATTGAGTTCACACTGACCCTTCAAAGACCATCCCAACCAATCCTTGTGACCCTGTATTTGCCATGGCTCACCCGCCTAGCCTACACATCCCTGGATACAATGGGGCAACTTATCATAGAATCCTTACTGTGTGGAAACAGGCTATTTAGCAACCACACCAACTCTCCAAAGAGCATCCCACCTGGATCCAACCCCCTACCCAGTAACTCCACATTTTCCATGGCTTGACCCGCACGTCCCTAGACAACTTAGCATGACCAATCCACCTAATCTGCACATCTTTCGACTGTGGGAGGAAACCCACGCAGACATGGGGAGAATGTACACACTCCACACAGACGGTCACCTGGCACTGTGGGGCAGCCGTGCTAACCACTGAGCAACCATGCTATCCTATTTAGCTGTACCCCAATCGCTAAGTCCATTTTCCCAATGAACCACTGCGAAGGGATTGGAATTGAAGTTGCTCAGGGGTGGATGGGAATGTGGAATTTGAAACACAAGCAGGTCGGCCATGAACCTGTTGAAAATGGCAGAGCAGACTCGAAGGGCTGAATGGCCTACATTTGGTCCGAATTCATAGGTGGGTGATTCACAAATCAATTTGAATGTCAAGAATACTTTCACAAATGGGAATTCTTCTTCCAGGGCAGAAAGGTAGCTTCATTCCATTATCCTGGAGGAAATGTGACCTATGGTGGACAAGCAATATATCGATCCCTGGGGGAGTCACTTACTCACCCAGATACTAATGAGACAGAGTGGAGGCTGAACATCGACATTGTCTTGGAATGGTTTGCAAAAGAAGACTTTGATTTCGTAACACTTTACTACGGAGAACCTGATAACGTTGGGCACAGAAAGGGACCAGAAACAGAGGAGAGACGAGCTGTTATTCGTCAGATTGATAGAACCATTGGCTACCTAATAGACAGCATTGAGAGGTATAACCTGAAGGATAAGCTGAATGTTATAATAACTTCAGACCATGGGATGACAACAATAAAGAAAGCCCCTGATGTGAATGAAATTAGACTGTCAAAATTTATCAGATTCAAAAATATTAAGCTTGAGTTATTGGACTATGGTGGTTTTGGGATGATTCTACCAAAAGAAGGGAAGACCGAAGAAATCTACCAAGGACTAAAGAATGCCCACCCTCATCTAAACGTCTATAAGAAGGAGGAATTTCCTGAAAGATTTCACTACAGTAAAAACGATCGCGTTTTGCCAATCCTTGTTTATGGAGATCTTGGCTACAATGTGAATGGGGTAATAAACAAACATATCAATTTTCATTTTAATTCAATAACAGTTATGGAAAGAGTAATGGGACTACAATTAAGGCTTGTGAATCTTTATTTTCCACGTAACTGTTGAAGAATTATAGAATCATACAGCATGGAAACAGACTATTCTGTTTAACCAGTCCACACCAAACACAATCCCAATTTAAACTAGTCCCATCTGCCTCCTCCTGGCCCATATCCCTCCAAACCTTTCCTATTCATGTTCTTATCTAAGCATCTTTTAAATGTTATAACTGTGCCCACGTCTACTATTTCCATACTCACTCCACATGTGAAACACCCTCCATATAAAAAAATTTGCCCCCATGCCTTTTGAAAATCTCTGTCCTCCCTTCTTAAAATAAATGCCCCCTAGGCTTCAAATCCCCCACCCTGGAGAAAAGACACCTGCCATTTACCCTATCTATGCCCTACATGATTTTATAAACTTCTATAATGTCAACTCTCAGTTTCCTACTCTCCAGTGAAGTAAGTCCAAACGATCTCATAGTGTCATACAGCATGGAACAGGCCCTTTGGTCCAATTCATTCATGCTGGTCAGGTTTCCCAGACTGAACTAGTCTCAATTGCCTGCATTTGACCCATATCCTCCTAAATCTTTCCTATCCGTATACCTGTCCAAATGTCTTTGAAATATTATAATTAGGTCTTTTAAATATTGTAGTTACATAAAATTGTGATCTCCGTATGTTCTCACTCCATCTTCAATTTATGCCATTTTTCTCACTCCATTAGCAATCATATTTTCAGACAGGAATGCAATAACAAAATAGTAAAGCAATAGTCATTTCTTTCTTCCTAGTTCAGCACCCTCTTGATATCAATTATTTTCTTACACAGATAAGACATCCATTTCACACAGTATTTCCAGTTTGAGAGAAGATAGAATCCTGACCTAGGGCACCTTGAAAAGGGAATGTTCTGCACAAATCCAGGCCAGTACTCAAATTTAGTTTAGCTCCCTCTGGAAGATCAGTCTCATATGGGGAATTTATCAGCAGAGAAGTGCAGATCCTAATTTATTTCATATAAATACAGTCATCATTGTGCAACACTGTAATTCAGAACGACAATATTTAGTTCATCAGGGTCCAGTTCTTTCTAAGACAATCTGGTTCCATTTCCTACTCTATTCTCATTAGAAGATCTGGCAGTTTCATAGAATAGAACCATAGAATCCCTACAGTGTGGAAACAGGCCCTACGACCCAACAAGTCCACACCAACCCTCCAAAGATTAACCTACTCAAACCCATTCCCCTACCCTATTATCCTATATTTGCCCTAGACCAATGCACCTAACGTACACATCCCTGAACACTAAGAACAATTTAGCATGGCCAATTCACCTAACCTGCACATCTTTGGATTGGTTATGGACCAGCCCAGATGGCCCTCAAAATATATTAAGAAGGTAACCTAGACCTTAATTTCTTTTCTTATTTGAAAGGTAAATGTGAGGTGCTGCATTCCAGTTACAATTTGATTGGTCAAACTACTTGATGTTATTCAAACACAGTAGTTAAAATACAACAAAATAATGGATAACTTGAAATAGCTTTATTCGAAAACTTAACAGAATGATAGATTATTTTACTACTGAACAGTAACTTTTCCAATTTAGTGACATCCCATAAACACACCCTTGGCAAAAGGCAAACTCAGAAAACACATTGTTTCATGTGCCGTTCTCTAATCCCAGAGGAAAGAAGATCAAAAGACAATTCTGAGAGGAACAGAGACAGTGTAGCAGCCAGGAGAGATTTACCACCTTCCAACCCTGCCTAGACCCCAGCAACAACAACTGAAAGCTAACTAAAAATCCTGGAGAGCTGTGAGAGCTTAACCACACCCACTTAGGCTGCTACTATTGTTTATACTTAAAAAAAACTCCAAGGCTTTAACTTCTCATAGACTGCTCTCTCTCTAAAAGAAACCAGGGCAACACACACCTCTTAAAGCCACATTGTCACACCCGTATCCCTGAATGCGTAATCTCCTCAACATGCTGATCGAGTTCTTTTAAAGTAGTTGACTATTTCTGCTTCAACCACACTATCATAAGGCATAATGACACTGGACTAGCAGTCCAGAGACCAAGCTAATCCTCTAGGAATGTAAGTTCAAACCCCACTACATCTAGTAGAAGTTAAACTCCAATGGTAAATTTGGATCAATAAACAATAAATCTAGGATATGTAGCTAGTTCCACTAACTCGGAGTTGGTAATTCAATCCAGCAAACCTACTTCACCATCTAATACCATCATGGCTAATCTCATCTCAGCCTCCACTCCACTTTTCAGCCCCCCTCTGTTTTACCCATTACCAATTAAAAATCTGTCTATTTCCTCCTTACATTTCCCCAGTGTTTAAGCATCCACCACACTCCGGGATAATGAATTCTACAGATTCATGACTCTGGGGAGAAGTAATTCCTCCACACCTCTGTTTTAAATCTGTTCCATTCCTTATCCTAACACTTTGACCCCTTGTTCTAGATTGTTCCACAAGGAGAAACATCCACTTCACATCTACTTTGTCAACTCCTTTTAGCATCTTATATACCGCAATTATATTTCATCTCATTCTTCTAAACTCCAGTGAATATTGGCCTAAACTGCTCAATCTCTCCTCATTAAGATAGACTTTTCAGCTCTGGAGTTCATCAAGTGAACCCAATAGTGACAATGGCAACTATTATCAATTCTTATAAAAACCCATCTAGTTCACTAATCCTTTGAGGGACAATCTCGTACCTTATCTGGTCTCACTGACATGTGACTTCAGATCACACAATGTGTTTAACTCTTAACTACTTTCCCAAAATGGCCACTCAGCTCAAAGGCAAGTAGAGAGGTGCAACAAATGTTGACTTTACCAGCAATGCCCACAACCCATGATAGAATTTTTAAAAACTACTTTAACCACATATCCAAAGCTTTTAATTTATTGTTGAGTAGAGTTTTACATCTTTATTTCTAATTCTAGTGTAAACATTTTCCACCACCCAGCTCCAAAATGCAGATTTGCATAAATGCATTTGTTTGAGGTGGTTGACTGATTTGTACATAAGTAAGGATTGATTGCTATTAATCTCACTACTACTTTTACAGAAAACTCTTTTTTGAAAAGATATCAAGTTTAGTGAAGACATTATTCATTTGGTTAATTTGCAATACACACGCACATACCCAAACGTGTGCACACATACACATACACATTCACATTCATACACACTCACTCACACAGATAGACCACTCACACAGACACACACATAGATACACACACCCATAAAGACACACACATCCACACAGACACACACACACACACACACCCTTAATTTCTGCAATAGTAACAGATATCTTCACTGTTTGCTCTGAGGGCCAATGAAACAAAACAAAAACTGCAGGTGCTGGAATCCAAAGTAGACAGGTAGGAGGCTGGAAGAACACAGCAAGCCAGGCAGCATCAGGAGGTACAGAAGTCAAGGTCCTGAGGAAGGGTTACACCCAAAACGTCGACTTCTGCACCTCCTGATGCTGCCTGGCTTGTAGTGTTCTTCCAGCCTCCTGCCTGTCTACTGAGGGCCAATGAGACATTCATTAATTGACCACTTATAATTGCAGAGAATCATACTTCATATCAATAGAGGAGATCATGGATTTGACAACAAGGAAATGGACATGAAGATGTTTTTCCGAGCTTTTGGCCCCGATTTTAAAAGCGCTTACCTATCGGAGCCTTTTGACAGTATCCATATATATCCTTTAATGTGCAACTTATTAGGAGTCAAGCCCGAGCCTAACAATGGATCATTGGCGATTACTGAAGGAATGTTGTTCAATTCATTTGAAAATTCAGGTACTGACTAACTCTTTCTGAATACATCTATACATCTTCTTTGGCATTTACGTGCAATTTATAATAATAATCCTTTCAACTAGGTGCAGGCTAATACATTTTAAATACTTTTCACAACATTGACATTTACAGGAATTAGTAACATCACCCATTCAATTGCTAACAGTGTTATACACTGTTAAATTATTTATTATATCCATGGAAGGGAAGTGATTCATCTGCCAGCATTTAGGCACTCCATCTGACAGCCTTATAAAATGGGTATCGGATAAAATGGAGCTTCTGAAGTCAGTGTTTAAGGCCCAACGACCTTCAGCTGCTTCATCAACTACCTTCTCTCCAAATTAGATCAGGAATAGGGATATGCATGAAAGATTGCATGGTGCTCAGTTCCATTTGCAACTCCTCAAATCCTGAAGTGAGGCAAAATGTGGACAACGTAAATGATGAGTTATTTTCATGATATTGAAATGCAAGGGGGCAATGACTATCTCCAACAAGAAAGAATCAATCAGTGTTCCCTTGATGTTCCATCACTGCATCCCCTAAAATCAGCATCCTTGGATAACCAGCCACCTACATTGAGACGGTTAGGAGTACAAGAGGAAAGCGAGACGGGCAAAGAGAGAGTAGAAGAAGATAATGGCAGTTAATGATTGGTAGGCAATATCTTAGTGCTATTATCACTGGACTGTTAATCCAGAGAATCAGGTAATGTTCTAGGGATCTGATTGGAATCTCGCCATGCCAGATGATGGAATTTGAATTCAATAAATGAATTAAGAATCTAATGATGACCGTGAATCGATTGTCGGAAAAACCCATCTAATGTCCTTTAAGGAAGGAAACTGTCATTCTTACCTGGTCTGGTCTGCATGTAACTCCAGACTCTTAGCAATATGGTTGACTCTTAGCTGTCCTTTGGACTCTTAACTGGATGGTCAATAAATGCTGGCACTGCCTGCAGTGTCCTCATCCTGCGAAGGAATGACAAAAAGCAACAGAAAAGGGCTTGCAATAATTGTTTACCAGCTTGCAGATGTTAAGTGAGTTGGAAAGGGTTGTACTTATTGGGAGCAAAAATGGTAAATTTTCAGAGGGACGGGATAGACTAGAATACTTCATATCAGTGTTTCTATAGGAGAGGAATGTGAGGAAGAATATTTTTACACAGTGAGTGTTAAAGACCTGGAACTGTCAGCCTATGAGGAGGTGGAACGGAAAGGATCAAAGATTATAAAGCTGATTGGATAGATATTTGAGAGAAATAAAGTTGCAAGACTATGGGATTAGGGCAGTATAAATTATAGGAGCACAGACTGAGTCAAGGACTGAGTGGTTCAGACTAACTGGAGAATTTGAAACAGGTATCTCAGGTAAAGTTTTCTCAAGCTATAATTAGATTAACAGTCAGATTCTGAATTAGGATATTAAAACTACAACCTGCTTAAGAAAACGTGTTGAACAGAAATTATCTGGTAGTGGCAGTAATCTTTCAAATACTGGGTCCACTTATTTTTGTCATATATATAAATGATTTGGATGTGAACACAGCTGGTATAGTAAGAAAGTTTGCAAATGACACGAAAATTGGAGGTGTAATGGACAGTGAAGAAGATTACCTCAGATGATAATGGGATCTTAATCAGATTGGCCAGTGGGCTGAGGAGTGGCAGATGGAGCTTAATTTAGATAAGTGTGAGGTGCTGCATTTTGGGAAAGCAAATCATGGCAGAACTTATAGACTTAATGGTAAGGTCTCAGGGAGTGTTGCTGAACGAAGAGACCTTGGAATGCAGGTTCATAGTTCCTTGAAAGTAGAGTCGCAGGTAGATAGGATAGTGTAGAAGGCATTTGGTATGCTTTCCTTTATTGGTCAGAGCATTGAGTACGGGAGTTGGGAGATCACGTTGTGGCTGTACAAGACGTTGGTTAGGCCACTGTTAGAATATTATGTGCAATTCTGGTCTCCTTCCTATCTGAAGGATATTGGGAAACTCAAAAGAGTTCAGTAAAGGTTTACAAGGATGTTGTCAGGGTTGGAGAATTTTACTTAGAAGGAGAGGCTGAATAGGCTGGGGCTGTTTTCCCTGGAGCGTTGGAGGCTGAGGGATGACCTCCTAGAGGTTTATAAAACTATGAGGGGCATGGATAGGATAAATAGGCAAAGTCTTTTCCCTGGGGTCGGGAGTCCAGAACTAGAGGGCATAGGTTTAGGGTGAGAGGGGAAAAATATAAAAGAGACCCAAGGAGCAACCTTTTCATGTTGAGGGTGGTGCGTGTATGGAATGAGCTGCCAGAGGAAGTGGTGGAGATTGGTACAACTGGAACATTTCAAAGACATCTGGATGGGTATATGAATAGGAAAGGTTTGAAGGGATATGGACCAACTGTTTTAAATGGGGCTAGAAATGGGGCTAGATTAGGTTGGGATATCTGGTTGGTATGGGCAATTTGGACCGAAGGGTCTGTTTCCGTGCTGTACATCTCTATGACTCTATAATTAATGGTTCTTGGCTAAATGGTTGCTCATTAATCTAGCAGGGGACGGACTTAGCAGTTTCAACTCATAGTGGGTCACCTACACTTTATAAAAGCTAACAGGTTTCCCACTGGTGAGAATGTGGGAGTATAGAGTGAGCCAAAGCCAGAGTGCTTTAAGATATGACTGCTAACTTGAATATTTGGTGCTATGATCGAAGCAGATGCTAATATTTGTACTCTATCTTAGCCTCCAGTAGCTGCTGAGTATCCAAAGGCATTAGATAGATTGAACAAGCAGGTGATTATTTTGTGAGTTTTCAAATTTTATTCCTTTAGCCAGCATCAGTATTTTGTACTGGTACAATGTACAATGTAAGTATTACATTCACTTCTACAAAATATAGTTTGTTCTAATTGCATTAAATATATAGCTTAGCTAGTTAAATTACTGAATAGAACAAAACATTCTGAACTTAAAATGTAATTTGTTAAATAAAAGGCAATAAAGATGTCAGGATGGTGATGTGTTGGAGCTGTAACATGTGGATATTGACTTCATTTAAACATTGAAGTTGCATTCCTGAAAGTTTTGACTTTAAGTGAAACCAGTTTAAGTGACTCCTGGATTCCCATATCAATTAGAGTTAGTTTCCTTTGGCTATTTATTGCTTGAGAAAGGGATAATCTAGGAAACTATAGACCGGTGAGTCTTACATTGGTGATTGGGAAGCTATTGGAGAGAGTTCTAAGGAATAAGATTTACTCGCATCTCTCTCTCTCTCTCTCTCTGTATATCTTTCTCTATTGACTTGGGAGAATGCAGTCAGTAGCAGGGGAGAGGCTGGGCAGACTCCTACAAGCTGGTCCTTCCCATACCACAGAGCAAGAAAGTGATGCAGCATCCAATGGGTTATGAGCTTACTGGTGGGTTGCTTCATGTTGGGCCAACTTTCACATGGACGACAAGCTGTTAACCAGCAAATCCACCAGCAGCGACAATAAACAAGTACAGGGCAAAGTTCAGCCAGCAGTTGAGACCACGAGAAGATGTTTTACTGGAGTTTTTGTTTCTGTTGTAGCACTAACAGGGTTGTGACAGTGGCCATTTTATTGTGTGGTCCTCCTCTATTCTCACTGTTACAGCACCAAGAGGAGGTGATGAGCTAGATTTTACTCTGACCCTGCTCCCTGGATGAAAATCCTTACACCCCCCCACCCCTCCACCACCTGCACCGCCCAGATTAGAGGTGGGAATGAGATAACAGAGAATCTCCTGACTCTTGTTTCATGGTACAAGTGTGAAAAGACCATTTAATATTCATTTCAATTTACCATAAACAATCTGTGTGGAAATCTGCTTGTACATGTCAGTGCCTATGTCAGAGACAGCATTGTTGAATAGATTTTGCCTTGAATGCATTGTCATGTGGACTTGTGTATACTTTATCACAGTTTTAGTTTGCTATCACAGGTGAATCCATCAATGATATCCAAAGGATTCGCAGGTTCAATTCATATTATTTTCTTTTAGACCTTGAAGTGGTGTCCTTTAGATCGGATCGACTTTCTGGAATCATCGGGTTAGGTGCTGTCGCCACATTCCTCTTCTTAGTCGCTATCATACATGTGACCTACTACGCTGTTCTTAGAAGCAAAAGGTAAGGACACGATCAAACAATGAATTGTTGTATGGTCCCTTTCTATTCAAATAAAACTGTGGCAAAGTTGAAAATGTGTACTCTGTAGATTTATATCATCAGACTTTAAATCAGTGAACTATTGTCGGCTCAAAATGTTCTCATAAAGTAACAACTATGAATGAGATTCTTGTGGTGTACTTACTATCTCTTAACCGGAAAATCTGGGTTCAATTCCTACCTCCCCTGGGAAGGTATCATAATATGCCTGAACAGGTTAATTTAAAATATATACTTTTGAAAATAATTATAGAGAATTCCTGCAGTGTGGAAACAGGTCCTTCGGCCCAACAAATCCACACCGACCCTCCGGAGAGTAACCCACCCAGACCCATTCCCCTATCCTACATTTATACCGGACCAATGCACTTAACCTACACATCCCTGAACACTATGGGCAATTTAGCATGGCCCATTCACCTAACCTGCACACCTTTGGATTGTGGGAGAGAACCAGAGCACCCAGAGGAAACCCATGCAGACACATGGAGAACATGCAAACTCCACACAGACAGTTGCCTGAGGCTGGAATTGAACCTGGGTCCCTGGTGATGTGAGGCAGCAGTACTAACCACTGAGCTACCCTAATTATGAATAAAAAAACAAATTCAGGCTCAAAGGGGCATGCCAACAGAGTGAACAATTTAAAAATGAGAATTCAGAGTGGGTACTGATTTATTTTATGGAACTGAAATTGTCCATCAGATTTTTAACTTATCAACCAATTGCCTGGCAGCTTCTAAACTATCAGTCAATTGTAAATAAGTCATTCAATGTTAATTAGATATTGGCCCAAAAGTTCCTATCTCCAGATAGTCGAAGATCTGGTGGACCCTGAGAGTGAGCTTCAGGACTCTCAGAATAGGATAGAGTGATAGAGCTGTACAGCACAGGAAACAGACCATTTGGTCCAACCCATCCAGATATCCTGACTTAATCTAGTCCCATTTACCTGCATTTGGCCCACATCCCTCGAAACCCTTCCTATTCATGTACCCATCTAGATGCCTTTTAAATGGTGTAATTGTACCAGCCTCCATCACTTCCTCAGGAAGCTCATTCCATACATGCACCACCCTCTGCTTGAAAAAGTTGTCCCTTTGGTCCCTTTTAAGTCTTTTTCCTCTCATCTTAAATCTATGCCCTCTAGTTTTGGACTCCCTTACCCTGGGGGAAAGACCTTTTCTATTTCCCCTATCCTTGCTCCTCATGATTTTATAAACCTCTATAAGGTCACCCCTTAGCCTCTAACGCTCCAGGGAAAACAGTTTCAGTCTATTCAGCCTCTCCCTGTCGCTCAAACCCTCCAACCCTGGCAACATCCTTGTAAATCTTTTCTGAACCCTTTCAAGTTTCACAACATCCTTCCTATAGGAGGAAGACAAGAATTGCACACAATATTCCAAAAGTGGCCTAACCAATGTTCTGTAGAGCTTCCACATGACCTCCCAACTCCTATACTCAATGAACTGACCAATATAGGCAAACATATCAAACACCTTTGTCGCTATCCTGTCTACCTGTCACTCTACCTTCAAGGAACTATGAACCTGCACTCCAAGATCTTTGTTCAGCAACACTCCTCAGGACCTTACCATAAAGTGGATAAGTTCTGCCCTGATTTGCCTTTGCAAAATGCAGCACCTCGCAGCACAACTCCATTTGCACAATATGTTGTGATTCACTGGGCTAGCGTGCTGTAAACCAAGGTCCACTATTTCCAGAGCCGTACCGAACTTCAATGTGTTAAGATGAGCACTGTATCCCAATTTACTCAACTTTCAGATCAAGATAGGTAGTAAGCATGGACCAGATTTCTGTATCAAATATAAATTATTACTTGAGAAGTAATTAAACTATAGCTACAAGTAAACAGATATAAACCATCAGCACATGACAATACTAGAGTCAAGATTAGAGTGGTGCTGGAAAAGCACAGCAGGTCAGGCAGCATCCAAGGAGCAGGAAAATCGACGTTTTGGGCAGGAGCCCTTCATCAGGAATCAATCTGGAGGTCCAATCTCCAGTAGCTGCGTTCCTCACTTTTCGCCTATATGACAATACCAACTGAACTCTACTCCCTTTATAAACTGCACACATGAACAATAAAGGGCTACCCCACTGTCCATGGAATCGTTATCTGTGGTTTCAGTTATCCATGGTTTACCGCGGCTGGAACATATTATAGGGAACGTTCCAGAACCAGGGACTAGGAGGTTGCCGGGAAGGTATAATTCTCATTGAATTGAATGGACTTGTACCTATCCATGGTTTCAGGCTTCTGCAGTAGGTCCTGGAATGTAATGTAAATAAAATCCGAAAGGACTGTGGATGCTGGAAATCAGAAACAGAAACAGAAATTGCTGGAAAAGCTCAACAGCTCTGGCAGCATGTTGAGATGAGTCAGTTAATGCTTTGGGTCCAATGACTCTTCCTCAGAACAGAAAAATAGTCTACTAGTAAACTAGTAAAGAAAAGTCAGTTCAGTGGTCTTTGCTTTCTGGGTCCGATGTTGAAATGATCTTTCTCCAGTTAGCCAAGCCCTGATTTTCACATGGCTTAGTTCTGGAATGAGCTTGGTGGGTCCCTTCTATGACCTTCTGGGTTATCAGGGTTAGGGACAGAGGGTGTGTCCACAAAACACTGATGATAACCAGAATGTCAACCTTCTTGGCACCACAAGAGTAAGTTGTTGGTGGGACTGATTCCTGTTTGCTTACCAAGACCAATGAATGTCATAAAGGAACCATTATGAATTTATCACCAGCGATGGTGGGTTGTAATATTCACAGGGAATGCTGTGAGTTACACACCCTGTTGGCTGACCAGTTGAAGGCGAGTGGTTCAGAGTGGGGAGCTACTCATAACCCCTTTCGAAAATGTTACCACAGTTTGTAAATTAATTGGCATTCCCCAATAGCATTGCCACCATTTTCCAGCTGTGAGATAATCCGTGACTGCACCGCCTTTATTTTTAGAAACACATTGCTGCTCACAGACTCCCTGCCACCCCCTACCCCCACCTGACTTCCCCCATCTTGTGACTTCTCCTTAACCTCTCCTGCTCCTTTCCTGTCACTCCGAGCTCTGTTTGTGCCTCACTCACTCCCTCTCCTTGCCTTCATTCGCGCAAATAACATTGAGCTTGTATAGGATGTTGGTGATGCCTCTTCTGGAGTACTGTCCAGTTCTGGTCTCCCAGTTACAGGAAGGATATTATTAAGCTGGATAGGGTTCAGAAGAAATTTGTAGAGTTATAGAGATGTACAGCTCAGAAACAGATCCTTCGGTCCAACGTATTCATGCCGACCAGATAGCCTACATTAATCTAGTCCCATTTGACAGCACTTGGTCCACATCTCTCCAAACCCTTCCTAGTTATATAACCATGCAGATGCCTTTTAAATGTTGTAATTGTACCAGCCTCCAACACTTCCTCTGGCAGCTCATTCCATACACGCGGCACCCTCTGTGTAAAAATGTTGCCCCTTTTAAATCTTTCCCATCTCACCCTAAATCCTCTGGTTCTGGACCTCACACCCCAGGGGAAAGACCTTGTTTATTTACCCTATCCATGCCCCTTATGATTTTATAAACTTCTGTAAGGTCAGCCCTCAGCCTGCAATGCTCCAGGGAAAACAGCCCCAGCCTCTCCCTATGGCTCAAACCCTCCAACCCCAAATTTACCAGGATGTTGCCAGGAATGGAGGGTTTGAGTGATGATAGGCTGGGACTTTTGTCACTTGAGCATAGACAGTTGAGAGGTGACCTTTACAAGTTTATAAAATCATGAGAAGCATTGATAAGATGAAAAGCAAGTGTCTTCCCCCTAGGATAGGGTTTTCAACACTAGGGGGCATATGTTTAAGGTGAGAGGAGTATGATTTTTAAAAGACATGAGGAGTAATTTTTTTCTCAATGGTATGTGTGGCGTGAACTTGCAGAGGAAGTGGGGCACGTGAATACAATTACAGTTAGATGAGTACACGAATAGGAAATGTTTGGAGGGATATAGGTTAAGCGCTGGCAGTTGGGACTATCTTAGTTTGAGATTATGGTCGTCGCAGACTGATTGGACCAAAGGGTCTGTTTCTATGCTGCACGACTCTATGAATGTTCAGGGAGGCAATTAGAGAGAGAGGGAGAGTGGTAGAGGCAGCAATATGCAGGAGAGCTGGGAGAGGCAGCGCGATGGACAAGGTTCCAAGTGGTAAGACGGGGAAGAGGCAAGAAGCAGCCGACTTGGAGAAGGGCAGTGACAAGGAGGAGTGGCCAAGAGAAGGGGGAAGCAGGAGGATTGAGGTGAAGAACAGCATTGGGTGTGCTGGGGCAGAAGCAATGAGTTAGAGGCAATTAAGAAGTAAGTAAGAATCGCAAGTGTGGTAAATTGGTGAAAGTTGAGTTATTAGGGGTAGTTAATGCAGTGATCAGAAATAGAATTTTTGGACCTGTTGAGCAGCTAATAGTTAAAGGAGGCAATATAACTCTGTCTATCTTGTTATATCTTTATATGGGAGAGTGATTTTCGTCAAGCATACTTTGGTAATCTTTCAATTATTTTAAATTTTTGGCAAAGGATATGCAACACAAAACCAGGCAATTTGACCTGACATCCAGGCTATTCTATTCAGGTCACCTCCACCTAAATCTATCATCATAACTCTTTATTCCCTTCTCTCTCAAATGCTTATCTGGTTTCCTCTTTAAACTATCTACTTCAACTTCTTCTCTGTGATAGTGTTCCACGTTCTCAGTACTCTGAGGGAAATTCTTTTTCTGGATTGCCAATAGAATTTCTTGGGGACTCTCTCGCATTGAAGGTCTCCAGTTATGCTCATCCCCAGAACAGGGAACACTTCCACTTTTTCAAACAATTTTAAGGTCACCCTCAGCTTGTTCTTTCAATTGAAAAGAGATTCAGCCTGTTAATCCTCTCTAATCTGTTTAGCCATGAATTTCTGACAGCACCCTTCTCTGCACCTTCTTCAATTGTGGTAATCAGAACTACACACAATGTCCTCAAGTGCAGGTTAACCTATGCTTGATGCAGATTTAGCATAACATCTCGGCTTTTAATTTGATCCCTGTAGAAGTATAACTCAGTCCCCAGTATTTTCTTAACGGCCTTGCTAATGTATAACACAATTTGTAGTGGTTCTCCTTTTTCTTTTATTCATGGGAGGACCTGGCTAGACCAGCATTTATTGCCGATCCCTATTTGCCTGGAGGGTAGTCTGTCACACTGCTGTGTGCTTGGAGACAAGACCAAGGACAGCGGTTTCCCTCCCTAAGTGGCATTAGTGAACCACATGGGTATTCCCCCAACAACTGGCAACAGTTTCATGGTCAGAATTGCAGATATTTATTGAATTGAAGTTCCACTACCTGATGTGGCAGGATTTGAACCCAGGTCCGTCGAACAAAAGCTGGATGTCTGGATTATTGGTTTAGCAATAACACCACTGGGGCATTGCCTTTGTTTCTCTTCCCTGTATAGGCTGCACCCTCCCTATTCTGTGAACAGATTTTATTACCTGACATTAAACTTTATTTGTCCTTTCTGCAAGTTCTTTATCATCCTTCTGTACTTTATTCCAGTTTGACCTGCATTGATTTTGTATATATAATTAGATTAGATTCCATACAGTGTGGAAACAGGCCCTTCGGCCCAACAAGTCCACACCGCCCCCCTCTGAAGAGTAACCCACCCAAATCTATTTCCCTACCCTATGTTTACCCCTGACTAAAGCACCTAACACTATGGGCAATCTAGCATTCTCAGTACTCTGAGGGAAGTTTTTCTAATCATAGGATTCCTAAAGTGTGGAAGCAGGCCATTTGGCTGATCAAGTCCAATCTTATCCTCTGAAAAACATCCCACCCAGACCTACCCCTCACCCCCACCCTATGCCTGTAAACCTGCACTTCCCATGGCTAATCCACCTAGTCTGCACATCCCTGGACATTGGGCAATTTAACATAACGAATCCACATAACCTGCACATCATTGGACGGTGGGAAGAAACTGGAGGAAATATATATGAAATTATATATGAAATTGCAATCTATGAACTGTATATATTCCCATGTCCAAACCACTTAATGTAAATTGTGAACAACAGTTTACAGAATCGCCACGGTGTGGATATAGGCCATTCGGCCCAACAAGTCCACGTCAACCATCCGAACAGCAGCCCACCCAGACCCATCCCTCTAAACTATCCCTGCATTTCCCATGGCTAATGCATCTAACCTAATCATCCCTGAACACTATGGACAATTTAGCATGGTACATCTTTGGACAGTTGATCCAACACTGATCCTTGTGAAACACCACTTTCCATCTTCTGTTCCTTTTCTCCTGCTCTCTGCTCTCTGTCTTGAAGCCAGTTAGCAACCTTATTCTACTCCTTGTCCCCATCTCCACACTCTCTGTCGTTTGTTGGTCTATTTCCGGCCTATCAGTGTATATTGAAAATTCTGAGAAATCACCATCTATATTATCGTTATCTCTATAACCAACTCAGAATCACTACAGTTGTTAAATTCCATAAATTGTGCAATTTAGTTGTTTGAAAAATGCACCATCATTTCTCCAGAGTCATAATCTTATTGCATATGGATTGATTGAATTGTTCCCTGCATTGTACCACTCAATGAGGGATGGGTCATGCACAATACAGCAACATTGCTCAATATAACTTTCAGATGACATTGAGGAACCTCCTAAAAATGGAATTTATAAATTAATTAAAAGTATTACATATTTAAAGATACATCCTTAGAGGGGTGATCATATCTATACAATTTTTAAAAAATCAATACAGTTACTGAAAACCTTTACGCAAGAAAAATGAATTGAAACATAATTGGTAAGAATGGGGTCAACACAGAATTTTTATTCATCAGTGTAACTTTTCTCTGTCTAAGAAAGACAGAGCTGACCTGTGCAACAAATATTGCAAGTTTATTACAAACCTTCTTTTAACCTAAAGTGGTCTAAGTTTATTCTTGATCTAGAGATGTCTATGTAACTTCTAACATGTTTCTTTATTCCCCAGGTCTGAACACAGAAATCATGGCAGAGTCATTGAAAGAAAAGAAACTTCAGCTACACACTTTTGAGGTCCTTCTGAAAAGTTGATTTCAAGCCAGTTTTTCAACTGTAAAATGTTTAAATGGTGTTTTAAATTCACCTATTAAATCAGTTTTGAAATGTCAATGTTTGTTTGATGATTTTATTTTCTGTTTCTGTGTGACTCTTCTTCACTTTTGAAGATGTCTATTACCCGGATAAAGATGGTAAATTCCTGCTGGAAAGAAAATGGAGACAATGCCATTAAATGCGTGTTCAAATAAATTGAAGAGATCAAACTACAAGCTTAAGTAAAATCCTTATTCTGATAGTCTCAATAAACTGGATCAACAGTCAATGAGCTAACATCTGAACTTGATAATTACTACACTTGCAATCGGTGAACAAAGTTAGTCCTTTTTATCATATTGATTGGGGTTCAAGACTTAAAATTTCAAATTTGAAGTTAACAAGGCTAGAAACAAAGGGTGTGCAATTCAATTGCTAGTTACAGGTTGTTCTTTATTCTTTCATGAGATGTGGGCACAGTAGCACACCCAATGTTTGTTGTCCATTCCTAAATGCACTGGAACTGACTGGTTCATTCAGTCATTTCAGACAGCTGTTAAACTAACAATGATATTGTTGGTCTGGAGTCATGTTTACAGCTAAACGAGGTAAGTATGGCATATTTCATTCACAAAGGGAATTCCCACATGGGATCAATGTGGATTTCACCAGTTTCCCCTCCCTTCACCTTATCCCAGTCCCAACCTCCCAACTCGGCACCGTCCTCTTGAACTGTCCTACCTGTCAATCTTCCTTCCCACCTATCTGTTCCACCCTCCTCTCCGACCAATCACTTTCAAACTCACCTTCATTTACCTATCATATTCCCAGCTAGTTTCATCCCAAACCACACCCTCTCCCATTTATCTCTCCACCTCCTTAGCTCACAATCCTCATTCCTGATGAAGACCTTATGCCTGAAACATTGACTGTCATGTTTCTCAGATGCTACCTGACCTGCTGTACTTTTCCAGCACCACACTCTTTGATTCAGGTAGTAATGGTATCAGTACTACTGGAATATCATTTTAGGGATTGCAAAAAAAGTTCAGACCAATTTTACCATATTCTCCAGTTCAATGTGAAGCATGGGGTCCTGATTAGGGAGAACTGTCCCCTAAGCCCACAGGGAGGCTGCCAGCTTTCACCAGACTGTCTTCTCAGAGAGTGGGATGCCCACAACTCCCTGGTACACCAGCACTGGTGGCTGGGAGAGACCTTGAAATCAGTCACTCAAGATGGTGAACTGGTGTCCTGGTGAAAGCACCAACCCCTGCCTTCCTTTCGGCTGGTACGGTCTGTTCTTATACAACGATAGTTATGTTCCTGTGCAATCCCATGTTATAAGAAAACTGCGCAATAGCAGCACCATTAAAACTGGAATCGTGTTATAGCCAAAGTTCACATTCTACAAATAATGGTCTGAATTCTTCAATCGTGTCATAGCCAATTCGTGTTGAAGAAATGCGTGTTATAGCAGAACCAACTGTACAATTTTAAATGGTTGGAAGGCAGTGGATGTTCCTCATCTCCCGCCTTCACTCAGCATTTTGCAATAGTCCCCATGACCTCCTCCCACCACCAATCACCACCTTCCCCACTCCAGTTTCCAGCCGGCCCCACATTCACAGCTCAGGTATATGGGCTACTCATAGAGTCGTACAGCATGGAAACAGACTCTTCGGTCCAACCAGTCCATGCCGATGATAATCGCAAACTCAACTAGCCCCATCTGTCTCTGCTTGGCCCTTATCCCTTCAAACATTTCTTAATCATGTAATTATCCAAATATGTTCCAAGAGAGAAGTCAGTTTGTGTATTGTCTATGTACTGTCTGGCATTGGTCATCATAGTCATCTCTTGCTGACACTTAATTGAATGTAACAATATGCATCATAGCTGGAACCCTACTCTCTTGGCTTCCTGTCCTTGAAAATATCACAAACAGATGAAAACTCAAAAGCTGTTTGAAAATATCTGTGTTGAACCTGACTTAGCCACTGTGTAATGACACAATTAATCTGTCTACTGCTCACCTTCCATCTCAGAGCCTGCCATGGACAGATAACAAAATTGACAGATTAAAAACTAATCCCTCTCCCTATTCTCATCCACTGCCCATAAGCAGATTGTGATTTGATTTATTTCCCCTTTTGTTAAACATTGGGGTATATTTTTCCCCATTCCCTCTGTTGGTAGATTCTGATCTACTGCAAGGATTGCAATAAAGTTAAATAACAGAGGCAGGATTTATCCTTAGAAAATGTGGGTGCGGGGATCTCCAACACACCTGTAAAATAGTTACAGGGTTGGACAGATTAGACGTAGGAAAGCTGACCGGTGAGTTCAGAAACAGGGGTCACAGTTTAAGGATAAGGGGTAGGCCATTTAGGACTGAGATCAGAAGAAATTTCTTCGTTCAGAGAGTAGTGAGTCAGTGGAATTCTCTGTCACAGAAAGCAGCTGAGGCCAGAACATTCATGTTTTCATGAAGGAGTTAGATATAGTGCTTAGGACTAAAAGGGATCAAGGGTTATGGGGAGAAAGTGGGAACAGGAGACTGAGCTGGGACATCAGCCATGGTCATATTGAATGGTGAGGCAGGCTCAAAGGGCCAAATGGCCTACTCCTGCTTCTATTTGCTATATTTCTGTATTTCACATGCCCATAGGGGCAGGATGTAGGGAACACTTTGCAACACAAGCAGATATATACCAAGAGACAAAAAATCAGAACAAGATACAGTGAACATTCAATTCATAACTTCAGAAAACAACTGTAGGATTCCAGTTTAACAGTGTATTTTAACAAAGAAAATAAAGCAGACTCAACCCTATCCCTGGACTGAAAGACCCAGGTTTAAGTGTCATGTGTTCCAGAGGTGTGGACAGGTTGATTAGAAAAATAGGTTAAATAAAAATGAGGCCGACCCAAGGTCATTTTGCCAACAGTGTGTTCCCCTTTCACAGTATGTTAGTGCCTGGGTGTCTTTCGAGATGGAGCACACAGTGTCCATCAATACTCGCAATGCCTTTAGAAAGAGGTGGGCACTGCAGAGAATACAGTGCTTTATTTCTGACACCATTTTGATTTAGTCCCTTCCGTCTCTCCCTACCCGCATTCCCCACACTCACGTTTGATGGTTTGCTTTGTCCTTAATGGGCTTTGCAGGTAAATATTGAATTGGCTACACAGATGATGACTGGTGGTAATTAAGAGGGAGAAAAGGCGCAGTGATTTTGGTGGTGGATAAGCCACTCAATAATGTGTGATAACACTTCTGGGTTAAAAAAAAAACAGAAAAGAAGAAGAAAAAGAAATAAAGGGAAAGCACACTCAAGGTCAGCGCTGCCAACTGTCTCCCCCTCTTCCGCAGTTCTGTTTGTGCCTGGATATCATTGGAGAGGGAGCACATGGTGTCCATCAATGCTCTTGATGCCTCTGGAGAGAGGTGGCACTGCAGGAGATACAGTGCTTTATTTCCCCATTCAACTCCATTTTGATTTAGTCCTTTCCCACTCCCTCTACCCACCCCACTCACTTTTGATGGTTTAAATTGCAGCACGGTGGCACAGTGGTTAGCACTGCTGCCTCACAGCGCCGGAGACCTGGGTTCAATTCCCGCCTCAGGCGACTGATTGTGTGGAGTTTGCACATTCTCCCCGTGTCTGTGTGGGTTTCCTCTGGGTGCTCCGGTTTCCTCCCACACTCCAAAGATGTGAGGGTTAGGTGAATTGGCCATGCTAAGTTGCCCGTAGTGTTAGGTGAAGGGGTAAATGTAGGGGAATGGTCTGGGTGGGTTGTGCCTCGGCGGGTCGGTGTGGACTTGTTGGGCTGAAGGGCCCGTTTCCACACTGTAACTAATCTAATCTAAATCGCCCATAATAGGCTTTGCATGTAAATTTCTAACTGGCTGCCTGGGTGATTACTATGGGTAGTTAGTAGTTCAAAAAGAAGTCACAGTGATTCTGTGGTGGGCAAGTTGTTCGGTCGTGTGTTATAGCATTTCCGTATATACATTCTTTCACAACAGTGAGCATTCCAGGACAATCAGGAGGTACCTGAAGTTTGACGTTGACTATGGAGAAGTTCTGGAAGGTTACTGTGAAGCTTAGTCACATAATTATACCAGACATTATTGTGGGCTGTTCAGTATGGTATATTAGGGGGTTGGTTAGCTCAGACAGCTGGTTTGCAATGCAGCGTGATGTCAACAGCGTGGATTCAATTCCCACTCTGACTGAGGCTACCTTGAAGGACACTCCTTCTCACCTCGGTCATGGCAACCACCAGTTGATCTGGTAGGACGATGGTGACTTTACCTTTCATTTAGATATATGTTTTAAAAATGGGATTTTACTCCATTTATGACACATGGTACAATATGCCTGCACAAGATCTACAAGCATTTGTCCTTTGGATTGTTGTCTGGTCTCTCCTTAAAACATTTTAGACAGCTCCAACCAGAATGTTATGGATGATTTGCCTAGGTGTCCTATAATACTGAAGTGGTCAAATCGATATGAACATAAACTGGTACCAATGCAAAACAGTCCCAATCTTATTAGGCACTAAGTTACAATAATCTTTAATTTTAACATACTATCTCTAATCCTATTTGGCCTTAAGGTTACAGTATTTCCAAAGCCTCTTATAGATGGGATGGCATGGTGGCTTCACAGTGTCAGGGAGAAAGTGAGGACTGGAGATGCTGGAGGGTCAGAGTCGAAGGATGTGGCACTGGAAAAGCGGAGCAGGAGAAATTCAACGTTTCGGGTATAAGCATGTCCTTGACCGAGTGGAAGGGGGATTCTGTAGGGGATTCTATGATTTACACAGTTGTGTCTTTTCTCTCTCTCTCTCTCTTTGGGACACATACACCAAACAATGCCACCGCCTTGTGGTCAAGCACTTCAACTCCCCCTCCCACTTCCCCCAAGGACACGCAAATCCTGGGCCTCCTCCACCACCAAATCCAAGCCAGCCAACAACTGGAGGAAGAATGCCTCATCTTCTGCCTTGGAACCATTCAACCACATGGTGTCAATGTCAACTTCACCAATTTCCTCATCTTCCCTCCTCCCACTTTAACCCAAACCCAACCCTCCAACTCGGCACCACCCTCTTCAACAGTCCCACCTCTCCATCTTCCTTCCCACCTATCTGCAGCATCCTCTCTTCCAACCTATCACTATCACCCTCCTACCTGCATTCACCTATTACCTTCTTCCAGCCCCACCCCCACCCACCATTTATCAATCAGCCCCCTTCCTTCCTATATTCCTGATGAAGAGTTTATGACTGAAATGTCATCTCTCCTGTCCCTCAGATGCTGCCTGACCTGCTGTGTTTTTCCAGTGCCACACAGTTTGACTCAAAGCACCAGGGAACTGGCTTTGATTCCATCCTTCGACTGTCTGTGTGGAGTTTGCACAATCCCCCGTGTCTGCGTGAGTTTCTTCCTGGGGCTCCAGTTTCTTCCCGTGGGTTAGGTGGATTGGCCATGGGAATGTGGGATTATAGGATAGGTCTAGGTGGGATGCTCTTCAGAGAGTTGGTATGAACTGAATGCCTTGCTTCCACACTGTAGGGGACTCCATGATTTACACAATTGAGCACGCTCGCGCTCACTCTCTCTGGTGCTGTCTCTGGGTCTGTGAAGCTGCTTTCTTCCTCTCTGTCTCTCTCTGGATGGTCAGCTGGTTTCAGGCTCTTGCCATGCTGGGCACCTCAGAAGATTCCAAGAGCAAGGTCTGAAGGTGAATCCTCTTTTTAATACCTTTTGGTGAACTTACTATAGTTTTCTGGATAATTGGGAAGATACACTTAATAGTTTGAAACAGAGTCAATCATTTGGATGGCATGCTACTGTTTAGTTTCTTTATGTCACAGGATCTGGTGCTTTTTTTTTGTCTGAGCCCTCCTTTATTTGGTGGATAAGCTGTTGGGGTATGTCTGTTCAGGATCAGTGTTGCCTTTTACATTATGTTAATATCATTAGCTCCTGGTTGCTGTAGTGGTGTGTGGGTTTTGTGATTTCAGAGTTCTAACTGGCCAGTGCACCCAGCATCCCTTGCTGTTTGGCCAAATTAGCAAGCTCTGTGTTTTATCAGCTAGGAGGTTGCTACAGGATGAAGGAATGGGAGATACCAACACGCTCCTAGTGTCAAACCCCATTAGTTAAATGGCAGGCTTTGGATACCATGATAATCTTTGTGAAGAGGTGGAGGACAGCTCAGGGCCATTGTGCAGCCAATGTCCACCACCTGGACCTCAGTCCAAACCCTTTATACAATTATGGAGAGACACTAACAATGCTGCACAGTGTTGTCTCACTCTAGACTGCGTGGTAGACTAAATAGCATTCAACTCAGTAAGTGAGGAGGCAATCACATAACTCTGGGATTTCCATTTGCCAAATAATAAAAAAATAGTTTAGCTTTACTGACTTGAGAGTAACAAAATATTTAATATTAAACATACTATCTCTAATCCTATTTGGCCTTAAGGTTACAGTATTTCCAAAGCCTCTTATAGATGGGGTGGCATGTTGGGAGGGAGAAAGTGAGGACAGGAGATGCTGGAGAGTCAGAGTCGAAGGATGTGGCACTGGAAAAGCGGAGCAGGAGAAATTCAACGTTTCGGGTATAAGCATGTCCTTGACCGAGTGGAAGGGGGATTCTGTAGGGGATTCTATGATTTACACAGTTATGTGTTTTCTCTCTCTCTCTCTCTCTCTTTGGGACACATACACCAAACAATGCCACCGCCTTGTGGTCAAGCACTTCAACTCCCCCTCCCACTTCCCCCAAGGACATGCAAATCCTGGGCCTCCTCCACCACCAAATCCAAGCCAGCCAACAACTGGAGAAAAAATGCCTCATCTTCTGCCTTGGAACCATTCAACCACACAGCATCAATGTCAACTTCACCAATTTCCTCATCTCCCCTCCCCCCACTTTAACCCAAACCCAACCCTCTAACTCGGCATATCCTACTGAGACCAACTCCATTAGAAGAATGCACCACAAGGGTGGTATCAAATTGAAAGAGAAGGTGTGTAAAGTTGAAATCATTGCTGGATTGTCAGAGGATTGTGAACAGTTTAGAACTAGCAAAGGATGACACAAAACAAAACAAGGAGGAGGATGCAGAGTCTGAAGCAAAACAGCAGGAACTACAAAAATATGAAGAGGAAAAGTCAATCCCTTAGAGGGTGAGACTGGGGAATTAATTGTGTGAAACAAGGAGAGACTTTAACAAATATTTTGCATGTACCTCCACAATCGAAGACACAGGAAGCATCCCAAGGGGAAAAAGGGAAGCAGGAACTTAAAACAATCATTCGAGAAAAAGTGTGAGATAAACTAAAGGAACTAAAGTCAGACAAGCTCCCTAAGCTGATGGCCTCCATTCTTGTGTCTGACAGGATACGACTGCTGAAGTATATAAAATGAAGTAAAGAACTGAGTATGCTAGAGATCTGAAACAAAAGCAGACATTGGTGCTGCAAGTTTTTAAAAAATTCACTCATGGGATGAGAGCGTCGCTGGTTAGGCAGCATTTATTGCCTATCCCTAAATACCCAGAAAGAAATTAAGAATCAACCATATTGCTCTGGGTCTGGAGTTACATGTAGTCCAGACAGGGTAAAGATGATAGTTTCCTTGCCTAAAGGACATTTGTGAACCAATTGGGTTTTCCCCCACTATCAACATGACCATCACAAGAGTCTGAATGCTGGGTTCAAGTTCTGCCATGCCAAGATTTGAACACATGTCTCCAGAAGATTACCTGGGTCACCGGATAAGCAATCCAGCAACAATACCATGAGGTGATCACCTCCCTTCTGATGAAGTGTCACCAGACTCAAAACGTTAACTCGGCTCTCTTTCCACAGATGCTGCCAGACTTATTGAGTTTCGCTAGTAATTTCTGTTTTGTGGCTGTTCAGATAATGAATGTATAATCTTCTAAAGTTCCCTAGATTCTAGAAAGGTCACAACGGATTGGAAAATTGCAATTCTAACACCTTTATTCAAGAAAGGAAGAAAACAGAAAGCAGGAACATAAAGGGCAGTTGGTCTAACATTACTCTTTGGGAAAATGCTAGGATAGAGTCATAGAGTCATAGAGATGTACAACATGGAAACAGACCCTTTGGTCCAACCCAATCTCGTCCCACCTGCCAGCACCCGGCCCATATCCTTCCAAACCCTTCCTATTCATATACCCATCCAAATGCCTCTTAAATGTTGTAGTTGTACCAGCCTCCACCCAGCTGTTCTATAACATGATGGTTGTGTTCTTTCAAAAACTTTAGAAACAGCGCTTTAAGTATTGGTGTTTTAATTGCATTACAGCCAACACATGTTTTATAGATTGGCATTGTAGAAACAACAGCCTCAATTTGTCAGTTGCATTACTGAATTTGTGTTGACGAAACATATTATAACAGAATGACCTGTGTTGGGAAATATAAAACTATCAAGCAAAGTTGACATGATTTTATGTGATCGATAAATTTGTTTTAATCTTTGCAACTGTAGCAAACAGGTGGATAAAGTGGAACTAGCAGATATAATGTATTTGGATTTCCAGAAGGCATTTAATAAGATACCATATAAGAGTTTACTGCAGAGGATAATAGTGTGAGGAATGGTTTGCATGGATAGGGATTGCATATAGGAACACAAGTTCTGAGGATGAAGGTGATACGGAGAATGGAAGGATTACTAGAGGTACTGTGCTGCATAATTTCGAGCAGGCGTGATTCAAACATTTCTGTACCTTTCTGATCGCTTTATCCATGCATGTTATTGAGTATATTTTCACAGAGATAAAGCAGTGAAGTAGATAAGCCAGCTATGTTGCTTTTCATTTAGAATTTTGTATTAAAAAATGGTGACTGTGTTACATTTCCCACAGATTTCAGAATCTGAAAGCTAGTAATAAAGACGTGAATTTTAACCCTTAATAGACGGAATGTAATGTGGCAAAAGTGCAAGGTTATCAACTTTAGTGAAAAAAAAAATTAATTAAATGAAAGATATCACAGTTCCGAGGGAATCACAAAATGTCAACATGCCAGTACAGCAAATAAATAGGAGGTCAGATGGAATACCGGCCTTGTTTTGTAATTAATGAGGATGGAAGTAGGGATGTCTTGCTGCAACTTTACAAAGCATTGCATCAACCACACCTAGAGTATTGTATACAGTTTCAGTAACCTTATTTATGTTAGGATATAACTACTTTAGACACAGCTCAGAGAATGGAGGGATGAAAGCATTGTCATATGAGTAAATGTTGAACCCATTGCAGGTTGGGCCTATCTCATTGGATTTCAGGAATATGAGAGGTGATCTAATTGAATCATATTTGTCTGTGAGAAGGCTTGATAGCATAGATGGTGAGATGTTTCCCCTCCTGGGAGAGTCAATTAAGGGGACACAGTCTCAAAATTGGGAGCCTCCTCTTCAAGATGAAAGTGAAGAGGCATTTCTTCTCTCAGCGAGTTATTAGTCATTTGAATTCTCTTCGCTAGAGAGCAAAGGAGCCTGACTTGTTGATATATTCTAAGCTGAATTAGTTTAACAAGGATAATGAGGAATTTTGGAGTTTGGGTCACAATCAGATCAGCAATGATAATATTTAATTTTGGAGTAGGTTCTGAAAGGGCTGCATGGTCTCCTGGTCCTATTTTTTTATTAACATAAAGTCCCTGCTTTTCAATTTCCTTTCTTTAAAAATGAATTCAGTGCCTTTTCTTTTTATTAACAGTCCAATTGACCTGTATTTTTAAATTTTGAGGTTGGTGTATTTGCATTTTTGAATTATTTTACTTCTCTATTGCAATTAAATTTTTATTTTCCAGTGAGTGTGGAGTCTCTTGATTATTCTCATCAAAATGCAGTTTCTTAAATTCATCAATACTGGAATAGTTGGTTGCATGTCTATTCTACACATCTGATAGATATAATATCGCTGGTGTAATTACGAGTCAGCATCCTTGATTGAACAATGGATGCCTTTACTAGCGTACAATGTGCAACTTGCACCCAAAGATTGATATTAATCCTATTAGCAATGATCAACTTGATAACGACCCTTATTTGTCTACCCTCCAGCTTTTAGCACGAACTAGAAATCAAGTACAAGTCAGCATCAATAGATGGAACCTCCACTGATTTTGAATACACAAGAACACATTCCTCGGTATCTGGCAACTTTCACTTACGATTATCCTAGTTCTTCATTATCCCAAATAGCTTCTGCTCTCTCTTTAAATACATTTCTCATGGTTTCAAAACGATCAGTATATATGCCACACATTATAAATTAAGTAATTACTTATTCCTGATGTATTGCAACACTTACATTTATGTAGTGTCCTTAATGTAGTGTTTAACGTCCCAGCATTACTACAGGTGTAGTAAAAGAAAATAAGGTTTGATGATAGCAAGCCAGAGAGATTAGATTACCAAGAGTTTGATGAGAGAGGTTTGTTAAAGGAGTGTCCTCAAGGAATTCCAGAGTAGTGCTGTGGCTTCATGGTTAGTGCTACTGCCTCGTTGTGCCAGAGACCTAGGTTTGATTCCATGTTCAGGTGACTGTGTGGGTTTCCTCTGGGTGCTACCATCAGCCCTGAGGAAGGGTCACTGGATCTGAAACATTAACTCTGATTTCTTTCCAAACTTGCGTCAGACCTGCTGGGCTTTTTCCCAGCAATTCTTTTTTTGTTTCTCCCTCTTGAGAGGTTCCCTCAGGATTGAGGGCGAGTTGCTTTCGCTTCTGTTCGATGAGCTGTCAGAGGGATGAGATGTCCAATGTGTGGTCTGCAGACTCTGCCACATGTGGGACATGACGTGGAGGTGCTGGCGTTGGACTGGGGTGGAAAAGTCAGAAGTGACATGACACCAGGTTATAGTCCAACAGGTTTATTTGAAATCACAAGCTTTCTGAGCACCGCTCCTTTGTCGAGTGAAGTCCCTGGTGGCGTGTGACTTTCAACATGTGGGACAGGTGGTCGCCAGGTTATTTGAAAACTAACAATTGGCTGGTAGTGACAATTGGCTACATGGAGACCTGAAAGAAGAGGTACCCAACGATTAGCCCTTGGAGCTAAATGTTAAATAATGATAAAGCAATGTTCTCATCCTTCATCTCACTGAGCTTGTTCCAGGATGGTACTTAATGAAGAATATGGATAAGATTGTGACTTTCCTTGATTAATTCCCCTCTTTAACTGCTCAGAGTTGTGAACATTGTTCTTAATCCAGACGTTGGTAATAGTTAACATCCCTCAGAGAAGCAGAGACAGTGACAGGGTTAGGAAATGGGAATTCCTCCACATAAATGGTAGGGGGAGGGATGATCCGGAAGTGACTCTCCGCCTGGCCGAAGGGGAGGGAAGGGAATGACCCGGAAACACTGGATTGGACGTTTGTGGGATTGATGCGAATCAATGAGCAGATCCGCGCGCGTGGGGCTCGCGCTCGGGGAAGCGGGCCGAGAGCTCGTGCTGGTGTTCCAGCGCGCGTTCTTCGCCATGAGGAGACTGGACAGTCTGCCCATGGGGGTGAGAGAGAGGGGGAGGGGGTGATGGAGGGGGGTGGAGCTGATGGAGGGGGGTGGAGCTGATGGAGGGGGGTGGAGCTGATGATGAAGGAGGAGGGGGTGGGGCAGATGGAGGGGAGGGGGAGGGGGAGGGGCTGATGGAGGGGGTGGGGCTGAGGCTGATGGAGGGGGTGGGGCAGATGGAGGGGAGGGGGAGGGGCTGATGGAGGGGGAGGGGCTGTTGATGAAGGAGGAGGGGGTGGGGCAGATGGAGGGGAGGGGGAGGGGGAGGGGCTGGGGAGGGGCTGAGGCTGAGGCTGATGGAGGGGGCGGGGCAGATGGTGTGGTATGAGAGCTGAGTATGGAGAGTGGGGTGAATGTACACGGAAAGAAGGGGTTCTGGTGTGTATAGCTGTTGGGGGAAGTACCTCCCGTGTGGGAGTCTGGAGTGCTGATGGAGGGGAGGGGTTGGAGCTAATGGAGATGGTGGGGGTGGGGGTGGGGGAGGTGGAGATGGTGGGGGAGGGGGAGGTGCAGATGGTGGGGCAGGGGATGACGATGGTGGGGCGGGGGAGGAGGAGATGATGGGGGAGGGGGTGGAGATGATGGGCGATGGGGTGGAGATGGGGGGGGGGAGGGGGAGGGGGAGGGAGGAGGAGGTGGTGGAGGTCGAGATGATGGAGGAGGAGGAGGAGGAGGAGGAGGTGGTGGAGATGGAGGAGGAGGAGGTGGTGGAGATGGAGGAGGAGGAGGTGGTGGAGATGATGGAGGGGAGGGGGTGGAGATGATGGAGGGGGAGGAGGAGGAGATGATGGAGGGGAGAGGGTAGGGCTGATGGAAGGGGAGGGGTTGGAGCTGTTGGGGAGGGGATGCAGCTGATAGTGGGGAGGGGAGGTGCTGATGGAGGGGAGGGGAAAGGGTGGGGCTGATGGAGGGGGAGGGGTTGGAGTTGATGGTGGGGAGGGGGTAGAGCTGATGGGAGAAGGTTCTGGTGTTGAGGGATCAAGGGTTGGGGTGGGTCTTAGTAGTGTGGGTTTTAGTAAAGGTGTCCTGCTGGTGATGACGGTAGTTTACAGGATTGTTTCTGTGAATCAGGTTTCATGGGCAGCTCTGATCAGATTTCATGGGGGTGGTGAAATCTCAGGTCAAAATTTGAGGGGAGTTGGATTTTGTGGTCAGATTTTGGGATTGTTCTGAGGTTTTGCAAGATTGGATTTGCAGATCCGAGTTGCTCTGTCCACCCCTACCGAATGGGTGAGCTTGCTTTCAGGTTGTAAAAGTTTGATTTCCTAATTTTACTTGCAATTTTTCTCAGGAGTTGGAAGAAATGTTGAAGACTAGCGGAGATTCCATGTTATTGGAACAAATTTTGCAGCAGGTACACAATAAACCTCTATTCCATGAAAACCTGTAGGTGTGCTGTATTTGAAGTTCTCAATAGCATTTGACAAGGTGCTAGGATGAGAGTTCAGGACGAAGTGAATAACATGTTAATCTGAATAGAGGATTGGTTAGTTAACAGCATTCAGAGATAAGGGATGAATTGATCATTTTCAGATTGTCATGCTGTAACAAGTAGAATTCCAAGAGTTGGGGTCTCAGTTATTTACATTCTGCATGAATGACTTGGATGTAGGAACTGAATGCATGATTGCCAAATTTGCTGATGAGATAGATAGTTTGGAGTATGAAGATTCTACAAAAGTGTATACAGATATGAAGTCAGCTTGTAAAGAGTCCTCTAGTTTTGGTCTCGTGAACAAGCGGAAATAGTTTATCTATGATTTGTTTGTTCTCCCTATGTATTTTTGTGAAATCAAATCTCCCCATATCTGTAATATGACGTTATATGGGTAATCTCTCCTTGTAATTTAAAACTAGGAATTCTGGACTTGCTCCATCAAACCTTCTTGTGCACCTCCTTCAAGCCATAATGTGGGTTCTGTAGGTACCCAGGATTGCTCACTGTACCTCAGGTATGATGCAACCAGGGTTTTATGTTGCCGAAGGATGTCTTTTATTCTCGGCCTTTAGGTATAAAGAGCAACTTTCCTTTAGCCTTCTTAAGACACTTCAAGAAAAAAGAACAAGAGCAGTTCAAAGATGTACAGGTTGGGTGGATTGGCCATGCTAAGTTGCCCAAAGTGTCCAAGGATGTTTAGGTTAGGTGGGTTAGCCATGGGGAATGCGACGTTCCAGGGATCAGGTAGGTATGCTCTTCAGAGTGTCGGTGTGGACTTGCTGGGCCGAATGGCCTGTTTCCACACTATGTAGATTCTAGACAGTGAGGCTTGTTGTGCCGCATTATCATTCAATATGATCAGCGCCGATTTGGGATTCAACATCATTTTCACATCTGCTCTCCATATCCCTTGATTCTTTGAGACGTGACCTTCCAGTTGTTGAATGGTCAGAACAACCACACTCCTTAGGTAGAGGATACCTGCCGTTTGGGTGATTAAAGTTCTCATCTCAATCTTAAATGATCAGCTCTTCATCCAGAAGCTGAGACTTCTGGTTCTAGATTTCCATCCAAGGAATTCCGCCTCTGTGTGTAATCCAGTCCCATGTTTTGCAATTCTGATCACCATAATTAAGGAAGGAAATAGTTACATTGGAGGCAGAACAGCGAAGCTTCTCTAGTTCCGGGATGTGAGGGTTTCCCATGATGAATAGCTGACCAAATTTGGTCCATATTCTTCCTATACACCATAGAATATGGACCAATTTGTTCAGCTTCTCATCATAGGAGACCCTTACAGAACTAGAGAACCTTTGCTGTTCTACGTCCAATGTAAGCATATTCTTCCTTTAATTATGGAGATCAGAATTGCAAACATGTGTGTGTTCTCACCAAAGTCCTTCACATTGGCATCAAGATCTGCTTTATTCCTTGTACTCAATTCCCTTGCAGTGAAATCCAATATGGCATTCGCTTACCTAATTGCTGTGGCTGTATGATAACTTTGTATTGCTTGTATGACAAATCCATCTGAACATTGACACTCACAAGTTAGTACACATGCTGTTAATGAGCATCGATGCTGGAAGAAGTGAATATGATTACAATTAAGTGGGCTGCATTGTCCTTCAGAGTGTCAAGCTTCTTGAGTATTGTGGGAACTGCACCCATTCAGGCAAGCGGGGAGTATAGAATCACCTCCTGACTTATGCCTTGTTGGCAAGCTTAGGGGAGTCAGCAGGTGAGTTATGTGCTCCAAGATTCCTAGCCTCTGACTTGCACATTGTAGGCACAGTGCTTATATAACTAGTCCAGTTCAGTTTCTGGTCAATGGTAACCCCCAGGATGTTGATAGTGAGGGATTCAGTGATGGTGATCCATTAAGTGTTGAGGTGATTGTTGGATTCTGTCTTGTTGGACAAGGTACTTTTGTAACATGATTGTTGCTTGCCAGTTGTCAGCCCAAGCTTGTTCATTGACCAGGTCTTGCTGCATGTGGACATTGACAGTTTCAGTGTCTGAGGAGCAGCAAAGGTGCTGAACGTTGTGCAGTCATCAACAAACATCCCTACTTTAAGATGGAGGGAAGATATTGATGAAGCAGCTTAAGGTGGTTAGGCCTGGGACACTATTCTGAGGAATTCTTGCAGAGATGACTGACCTTCAACAATCACAACCATCTTCCTTTGTACCAGTTATGACTCTGACCAGCGGAGAATTTTTCTCCAGCTGCCATTGACTGTAGTTTTGCTGGGGCTCCTTGATGCTACACTTGGTCAAATCTGTTCTTGATATTAAAAGCTGTTACTCTTACCTCCCCTCTGCAATTCAGCTCCTTTGTCCATGTTTGGACCAAGGCTGTAATGAGGTCAGTAGCTGAGAGGCCCTGGTGAAACCCAAACTGACCCGAGCAGGTTATTGCCAAGCAAGTGCTGCTTGATTGCACTATTGGTAATATTTTCCATTAATTTACTGATGGGGCAAAAATTCACCGGCTTGGATTTGCCCTGTTTTTGTGTACAGACATACCCAGGCAATTTTCCACGTTGTCAGGTTTGTGCCAGTGTTTAGCTCCACTGGAACAGATTGGCTGGGGGCACACCATGTTCTCAGCATAAGTCCTCAGCACTACTGGAATGTTGTCAGAGCACATAAACTTGGAGTATCCAGTACTTCCAACTTTTTCTTGATATCAACGTGTAATGAATTGAAATAGGCTGAAGTATGGCATTGGTATTACCAGGGACCTCTGAAGGAGGCTGAAATGGATCATCCACTTGTGATCTAAGATTTTCAGAGTGCTCTGTGTTCTGTTTTGCCCTGATATGCTGGGCTCCCCAATCATTGAGGACGGAGGTGTTTGTAGAGTTGATTAATTGTCCATCACCATTCATGAATGGATGTGGCAGGACTGCAGAGCTTGGATCTGATCCGTAGGTTGTGGGATCACTTAGCTGTCGCTTGCTGCTTATGCTGTTTCACGTGCAAGTAGTTCTGTTTGATCGCTCCACCTAGTTAACACCTCATTTTTAGTTAAGTCTAATGCTGCTCCCTAGTATGCCCTCTTGCACTCTCCATTGTACCAGGGTTGATCCACTGGCTTGATGGTAATAGTTGAATGGGGGAATAAGCCAGGACATGAGGTTGCAGATTTTGTTGGGGTTCAGTTTGATTACTGCTGATAGCCCACAGTGCCTCATGGATGCTCAGCCTTGAGTTGCTAGATCTGTTTGAAGTCTATCGCATTTAGCACAATGGTAATGCCACATGAGATAATCCTTGATATAAAGCTGAGACTTGGTCTTCATGAGGACTGTTTGGGAGTCACTCATGCTGAAAATATGCTTAACAGCTAAAGTAAATGAAGCACATTTAAGGAGATTTACTCAACTTTTAAAGCAATAATGTAGCTAGATACCTCTTTTTAGGTAATTATAAACATGGACTTTCTTTTAGTGCAGACAACATAGACGATAAAATTAATGTAACCATTTCGGGACTTGGAGTATATCAATGTCTGCAATATTCTGACAAAAATTAATCAACAATTAATTATAAATTTGCAAGACAATAGCTGTGTGCATCTTGAAGATTTTATTAAGAGTTGTGACCCTGTGGAATTCACCCTTTAGGTTTAGTAGTAAAGTGTAAAATTGCCTTAATATTTGAGATTGGATTTATTTTGTTGAATGAAGTGATAGTCAAATTGGGATCTTGTAGTAAGAACTAATCACTGACATGGATTAGCTGATTTTCCCATCTCAGTGTTGTAACTTCAACATCTTGCAGTTCAGTGAAGGCTGAAGTCCACGATTAATGTACATGTCTCGTTGAAGAGTCCTGTTGGTCGTTATAGTTACTCCTAAGCATCTGTTCATATTTCTAAAATTGAAAATGTTTCTTTTAAGAAATGTAAATATCATGTATTGTTTGATTGAATCCCAATGGTCAAATAATAACCTAAACAAAAAGGCAATTCATTTACTCCAGTTAATTTTCTTCTCACGTACATGTCTTGACTACATTGAAGGCAGTTTCTTTCATTTTTACAATTGGATTGTAAGGACAAAAACTTACCCACATACCTATTATTCTCTTAGACAGTTCTTCATCCTGTTTGCAATGAATACCCACCTTCAGTGAAGTACAGAAGACTTTTTCTAGCTGAGTTAATTAAAAAGGTACAGTTTTCCTTATTACACAATTTTTGAAATGTTTGAAGAATTCCTTTTGTAGGGAAATAAGAATTGAATTTAACAAGGGATGACATGTGATTGTTTTACTTTCCAGTTACAAATCTACAAGAAGTCTTTCTTTTATTTGTTCATGGGATGTAGGTGTCATTAGTTAGGTCAGCATTTGGTCACCTCCGATTGCCCTTGTCAATCTCCTCCTTGACCCACTGCATTTTGAGAAATGCAGTGCCTCTTTAGGTCTGTTAGGGAATTCCAGGAATTTTGACTCCGTGACAGTGAAGGAACATCTTTTTAAAGTAGAATCATATATAATTTGGAGTTTTGGTGTTCCCATGGATATGATGCCTGCCTTTTAGATAGTAGAGGTTGGGGTTTTAAACTCTGGGGAGTCAGGAGGTGTGTTATTCGTTGCAGAACTCCCATCTTGTGAACTGCTGTCATAGCTACAGTCTTTATAAGGCTGGTCCAGTTCTGTTTCTGGTCAGTGATAACTGTCAGGATGTTGGTAGTTGGAGATTTGATAATGTCATTGCCATTCAATTTCAATAGAGATATTGTTGGGGATTGTACAATTGTTCTGTACGAGCTTTTCGCCCAGGTTTAAATGCTATCCAGGTCTGCCACATGTAGATACTACAGAATGTGAGGAATGGAACAGAAAGTTATACAAACATGAGTAAACATCCTCAGTTCTGATCTTGTGCTGGAGAGAAGGTCTTTGAGGAATAGCTGAAAATAGAATATCACAGACAACCACAAGATATCCTGTACTTTGATGATATTTCCATAATTAAGCTTGTGATTTCATATCCCCATATATTATCCATTCATATGATTCTGTGAAAATATTTATGATGTGCATGCTGGTCAGGTCACTCCCTCTCCTGATTTTATTTGGTACACAAGTTGAATACTGTCTGCTTTTTCTGTGAAATTGTGTTTATTGAAATGTTTCTTTTCAATGCAGCATGAAATGACAAGTACTGAGCCATTAGATGATTTATATGATGCACTAGGCGAAGTATTAAGATCAGAAGAATTACAGATGTGTCACAAGAATTATTTCCTGGTAAGTACATCTGTAATGTTTTTAAACAAAAGCATTTGGCCGCAAACCTAATGCAAGTTGAGTGGTAAATATTCAGATCCCTAACAAGTGTATAACAGTGCACAAATGTTGCAGCACATATAATTTATATTCAGGAGTTAAATTCAGGGCTCATTGTTACATTTCATGACTTAGTAAATGGGGCTACTGCTATTGAATTCAATAACTAATGAGGCTTGACTTCCCAAAGCTAGCAAACAGCAGCTTTCACATTTTAAGATAGTTGTAATCTGAGACCATAGGAATAGAAGTAAGCCATCTCTTTGCCTGCTTCACAGTACAGTTACATTATGGTTGATCCACGCTCCTTTCCTTCATATCTGTTACATTTTGTCTCTTGAAAAATATACTATTATAATCTTGAAATATCTTGCGCACCCAGCATCAGCAACCTTATTCAGGGAGAGAGCTGCAAATTTAATTAATCATGAGAGCATCAAGAATGAAAGGGCATAGGCTTAAAGTAATTGCTAAAAGGAGCAAAAGTGGTATGAGAAAAAGATGTTTTACATGATGAGTGGTTAAGGTGTAAGAGTGTGGTGAAGGCAAGTTCAATCAAGGCATTCAAAAGGAAATTAAATGGTTATAGGAAAAGGAATAATTTGTGCCGTTATGGGGTGAAGTATGGAGAATGGCATTCAGAGAGCTGGCACAGATACAGTGGGCCGATTGGTCTCTTTCTGCACTGTACTGATTCTGTGATTTTGTGAACATGTGCTTCTGGATTCTGCCACCAAAAGCATCGCCTTAACTTTAAAACTATGCTCCTGTTTTGCTTTACTCCTTCGTGTAAGAGGAAGAAGTGTCACTTTAGCTGCTGCATTTTTGTGTTTAACTACGTTGACCATATCACACCTCAATCTCCTAAATCAGAGGAAATATAAGCCTTTCTTTTGTGATCTGTTCTCTTAATTTCACCCTGTTAAGTCTCATCATTATTCTAGTTAAACTACTGAACCCATCCAAGGTCATAATATCCATCTTGCAGAACATTCGACTGGCCCTGATGAAAATTCTATACAAGTGAAGCATGTAAGCCCAGACCCACAGTAATCTGATCAATTCTTAAATATAGCAAAGGATGGGCAACAAATACACACCTTGCCAATGGTACCCATATCTGATGAAAACTTTCAAGTGCACCCAGATCCCTCTGTATTGCAACATGCTGCAGTATTTGTTCTGCTGGTGCAGGTATTATGGACTAACTGTCCTTATGTTACGTTATTCTACGAAAAAAGTTGCTGTTTCACAGAGATACTTAGTTGGGTAACACTTCCTTACTGTAGTTAGGACCCACAGACAGTATTGGAATTTGTAATGACGCTAAGAAAGAAACCTCCGCAGAATTGAATAGCTGTTGTCATAGGCAGATAGATGGCAGGAACAGTGCACTTTAGGTAAAGGTGATGTTATATATTTCGAAATAAGCAGGACAGAAGATGGTTTTAAAATGGAGCAGAGTGGTTTTAACAAGTAGGCAAAAACTGCATTCCTAATAAAAGGCCAACATTGCTAATGGGATGAAAACATGTAGAGGCATCGTGTTGATCTTCAGCAAAACCGTAGGATGTGGTTAGAGTATTGTGTACAAAATGATAGAATATAAAATAAATTGAGAATGGGCATTGTAAATCTACTTTGAAGTTAGCACAGAGAATTGGTTGTACTTACAAAGAGAGAAATTAGAACAGGGGGAAATAGCAGATGAATGCGTGGCTAAAGGATTGGTTCTGGGGACAGGGGTTCAGATTTTTAGATCACTGGAATCTTTTCTGGGTCAGAAATGACCTGTTTAAGAGGGATGGGTTGGTTCTGAACTGGAGGGGAACCAGTATGTTGGCAGCCAGGTTTGCCAGTGCTACAGGGGAGGGTTTAAATTAAATTGGCAGTGGGGTGGGATCCTGAACAGCAGGGAGGCAAGTGTGAGACTGGAAAGAGATGCAGTAATCAGAAATAGGACAGTGAACTGATAGGTCAGGCTGGAACACAACAAGGAGCAAACAATGCCTATTGGATTAAATTGCATCGATTTCAATTCAGAGGGCTGACAGGTAAGGCCGGCCAACTCGGGCATGGATAGGTAAATGGGACTGGGATATTATAGCCATTACAGAAACATGGCTAAGGGAGGGACAGGACTGGCAGCTTAATGTACCAGGATACAGGTACTGTAAGCAGGACTGAGATGGTGGAAAGAGGGAAGGGGAGTTGAATTTTTGATTAAGGTTAGTATCACAGCAGTAATCAGAGATGAAATAACTGAAGGATCATCCAGTGAGGCTTTGTGGTTGGGGCTAAGAAATAAGAAGAGGATGGTGGTGTTGTTGGGGTTGTACCAAAGGCCCCCAAATAGTCATCGGAAATTAGAGGAACAAATGTGCAGGGAGATTGGGGGAGACTTGCAGGAACAATAGGGTTGTCATTGTAGGGGATTTTAATTTTCCTCACATAGACAGGACTGCCGTAGCGTTAAGGGCTTAGATGGGGTGGAATTTGTTAAGTGCAGTCAGGAAGTTTCCTCAAGCAGTATATAGACAGTGCAAAACTTGACCTACACTTGGGAAATAGGGCAGGACAGGTGACTGAGGTGACCGTGGGAGAGCACTTTGGGACCAGTGACCATAGTTCTATTAATTTTTAAATAGTTATGGAGAGGGACAAAGCTGGAGTACATTTGGAGTACTGTGTGCAGTTCTGGTCGCCTCACTTTAGAAAAGATGTGGAAGCTTTGGAGAGGGTGCAGAGAAGATTTACCAGGATGTTGCCTGGAATGGAGAGTAGGTCGTACGAGGATAGGTTGAGAGTTCTCGGCCTTTTCTCGTTGGAACGGCGAAGGATGAGGGGTGACTTGATCGAGGTTTATAAGATGATCAGAGGAATAGATAGAGTAGACAGTCAGAAACTTTTTCCCCGGGTACAACAGAGTGTTACAAGGGGACATAAATTTAAGGTGAAGGGTGGAAGGTATAGGGGAGATGTCAGGGGTGGGTTCTTTACCCAGAGAGTGGTGGGGGCATGGAATGCGCTGCCCGAGGGAGTGGTAGAGTCAGATTCATTGGCGACCTTTAAGCGGCATTTGGATAGGTACATGGATGGGTGCTTAATCTAGGATAGAAGTTCGGCACAACATCGTGGGCCGAAGGGCCTGTTCTGTGCTGTATTGTTCTATGTTCTATGTTCTATGGTCCACAGGTTCAAGTGCTAAAATGGGGCAAGGTGATGGAATTAGACAGGAGCGTGCAGGGGTTGATTGGAGTAGTTTGTTTGCAGGCAAAGGGACCTCCGGCAAGTGGGAGGCCTTTAAAGTGAGATAGCGAGAGTTCAAGTCAAGGTTGACAGGAATAGCAAACCCTGGATGATGAGAGATATTGAGGCTTTGACCAGAAAAAAGGAGGTATGGCTTAGGTACAGGCAGCTGGGATCCCTAGAGGTATACAGGGGATACAGGAGTTTACTGAAGGAGGAAATGAAGAGGGCAAAAAGAGGATACGAGATAGCCTTGGCTGAGAAAATTAGGGTGAAGCCAAAGAGGTTCTTTACATATATTAAAGGAAAAAGAATAACTAGAGAGAGAATAGGGCAATTCAAGGACCGAAGTGGGCATGTATATGTAGTACGGCAGGTGATGGGTGAGATCCTCAATGAGTACTGCTCCTCTGTGTTTAGATTAGATTCCCTACAGTGTGGAAACAGGCTCTTCAGCCCAACCAATTCACACCGACCCTCTGAAGAGCAACCCACTCAGACCCATTCCCCTCTGACTAATGCACCTAATGCTATGGGCAATTTGGCATGGCAAATTCACCTGACCTGCACATCTTTAGACTGTAGGAGGAAACTGGAGCACCCGGAGGAAACCCATGCAGACACGGGGAGAACGTGCAAACTCCACACAGACAGTGGCCCAAAGCTGGAATCGAACATGGGACCCTGGTGTTGTGAGGCAGCAGTGCTAACCACTGAGACACCATGCTGCCCTTAAAACTGTGGAGAAAGCCTTGAAGACTTGGGAAAGATAGTGGTCATATCTTGGGGACAGTCCATATCACCGTAGAGGTGGTGTTGGATGTACTAGAATGTATGAAGGTGGATAAATCTCCTGATCCTGACCAGATATATCCAGGAACACAGCAAGAGGCTAGAGAAGAAATTGCAGGGGCTCTGGCTGATATTTTTGCATCATCATTAGCCACGGGTGAGGTCCCAAAAGACTGGAGGGTAGCGAGTGTTGTGCTCTTATTCAGGAAGGGCTGCAAAAAAACACCTGGGAACTACAGACCAGTAAGCCTAACATCTGTGGTAACTAGGTTACTTGAGAAGATTCTGAAAGATTAGATATACATGCATTTGGAAAGACAAGGTTTGATTAGGAATAGTCAGCATCTCTTTGTGTACGGGAATTATGCCTCACAGATTTGTTACAGTTCTTTGATGAAGTGACTAGTAAGGTTAACGAGGGCAGGGTGGTGGATGTAGTCAATACAGATTTCAGTAAGGCCTTTGATAAGGTTCCACATGGTAGGCTGCTCTGGAAGGTTAGATCACATGGATTCCAGGAGGAGCTGGCCATTTGGATACACAATTGGCTCGATGGTAGGAAGCAGAGGGTAATAATGGAAAGATACTTGTCAGACTGGAGTGCTTCAGGGGTTGGTGCTGGGCCCATTGCTGTTTGTTATCTGTATCAATGATTTGGACAAGAATATACAAGGCATGATTAGTAAATTTGCTGGTGACACTAAAATAGGCGGTATCGAGGACAGTGAGGAAGATTATCAGAAATTGCAGCAGGACCTTGGTCAGCTGGGGAAGTGGGCCAATAAATGGCAGATGTTTACGTATCGTGAGATGTGCCTGTATATGTTTATAATTGAGCACTTTTAATGCTCACTTGTTAAAGAAAAATACTTTCTATTATCCATACAGTTTTAAATGTATAAAATGAGTGATGGGAAAATACAGGTATGTGTTTCTGACTTTGTAAAGATTGTTTTTCAGTTGTCGGGAGAGAATATTAGACTTGGTGAAAATGTGGCAATCATTTCTGAAGGGACTACAGGTCTGGTCACATGGGAAGCTGCACTGTTCTTTGCAGAATGGGCAATGGAAAACTCCGAATTGTTTAATTGCAGGTCAGAACTGTTAAGATTCTTCTTATTAAATAAATACAAAGTTGGAATTCTTGGCATTGACTTTTCACCCATAAATGAGCAATTATTATTTCTGATTGTCTTGGAGTTTGTTTTTAACCCTTTTATAAAGTTCTCTCATCTTTTGGTTCTCCTTTTTACCAAGACAACAGATAACTGTACCAATGACAGTCCTGCACTTCAGCAAATTCCTTGAACATGTATGAGAACAACACATCTGGCTCTTAATTTTCTTTATGTAATACAGCTGCTGTGAACTTTGAAGAGTTGCTGTAAATCCCTCACATAGTATCACTTTGTTTCATCAAGACATTGTTTATAACTTTCCTATCTTACTTACTACAAATATGTTTTAATTGTTGCTAAGTCCTTTGAAAATGGAAACCTCAATGGGATACTGCAGCATTTGTGATTACATGCTAAAATGAAAATACTTACTATAATCTGTTCTGCTATGAAGGTGTAGGGATACTGTACCATTTAAGAGAGTTGAAAAGCTTGCAAGGACTTAGAAGCACAGAGAGTCCAGGACAAGGTATCAATGTAACATTTGGTTGAAACAGATGGAGTAGATGGGTTGCCATGAGACAAAAAGCAAATTCAAATTTGGCCAATCAGTTGAAATTATGCCCCAAGATCCCAAACTCCAGTCAAGTTTGGTTTTAGTATTTTGATAATATTAAAACCAATGTTTTGGGGTATAAATATAGACATCTTGAACAGGTGGCCAGACCGGCAAAGAGAACTTCCAAAAGACCAACAGATGTAGGCTGCTAGTACCTCTTGAGAGTTTCCTGTCTGGAGCAAGAGTTTGCATAGAAAAAACATCAAAACCAACCTGGAGAGAGAATCTACAGAGGAACCTTGGCAAAGCTGACTGGTTTTGAAACGTGATTATTTTTCTGTAAATTGTAATCGGGATTTTGTTTGGACTAATATTGTAGGGGGGAGGTAAAAGATAGGTTTAAGAGGAAGGAGTTATAAATAGTTGTTAGTTAATATTCTCTATTAGACTTAAAAAAAAAGTTGTCATGTTTTACTTTAAATAATAACTTTTGGGATAGTTCTTTGCCTCTCAAATTTTAACAGATTACAGTACGGAGTGAATCTTGCGTGTGTTGCTGGTTTAAATTAGCAAAGGAGTTTACCCGTGTTGTAACAGTTTGGGGGCTCCTCCAAACTTTTCAAAACCTTTTAAAATTGCCATCAATGCTGGTGACATAGGTGTTGGAGCTGTACTGCACCAGGAAGATGAGGATGGGGTTGAACTGCCAGTTGGTTACTTTTCAAAGAAACTCAACATCCACCAGAGGAAATACTCCACGATTGAAAAAGAACAATTAAGTTTAGTACTGGCTTTAGAACATTTCATTGCGTATGTCACGAACAATGTGTCGGAGCCAGTTGTATACACTCGATCCTCTTACATTCTTAGAATGCTTTAAAGACACGAAAATGAGACTCTTTTATTGGAGTCTTTCATTACAGTCTTTTAATTTACATATTGTACATGTCACGGGTCGTAAGAATGTATTCACAGATGCACTATCATGGATTTAACTGATAAAGTATAGATAAGATACATCTATTCAATGTTTTATATATATGTAGGTGGGAGGAAGTTAATATGAACTTAGATTAAAGTCCTATGTATGTCATGATATTGTAGTTCAGGATTAGTGAAAAAAAATGAAACCATCTTTTCGTTATGATGGTTCATTTTTTCTTAAGGGGGGAGGAGGTGTTATGAAGGTGTAGGGGTACAGTATCTTTAATAGAGTTGAAAAGCTAGCAAGGACTTAGAGAAGTTAGACTTAAAAAAAGTTGTCAGTTATAACCGAAGTAAATATTGTGTTCGGCTCATTATCAGCCATTCTATTAATGACCCATTTTTGAAGGTAGTAAATTGTTTGCTTTCTCTGCAGCAGGACCATTTTGGAGTTGGGTAGTGGAGCTGGCCTCACTGGAATTGCTATCTGCAAGACATGTACCCCCAAACAGTACATATTCAGTGACTGTCATTCAAATGTACTTCATCAGCTCAGGAAAAATATTCTTACTAATGGTCTCCTACTGGATTCTGAATCTTGGAGCTCAAAAGACTGTGAAGTACAGTTGGAGAATAACAATGGATCTGAAGGAAACCAGAGACCAAAAATCACTGTTGTTGGACTGGATTGGTCAGATGCTACTCAAGAACAAGTTACAGAACTTCAACCAGATGTCATTATTGCCACAGGTACCAGTTCATTTTATAGGTTAGCAGTTTTCCTGATAGTACATAGGAAGACTGGCAGAATATTGGATAACTGTAAGTACAGTAAGCATTTTATTAACGGGCACCTATGGGACCAGAAGTATGTCAGTTGATCAAATATTCTGGTCGATCAAGAGGACCATGTAATCAATATAAAAACACACAGTAAGTAATAGAAATATGATGTAGGGAATATACACATCACTGTTATACTTTATTTACAGCACAAATCACATAAATAATATTTACCAGCAGAGACCTTTCTCGCTTGCATCCTCAACTGACTACTTACACATCATGATAGATCACGATAATACAGTAAACTTGCGGTATTTCAAGTATATAATTTTTGCCAGTTTATCGAGAGTGCCAGTTCATAAGGTATCAGTTAATAATAACTTCCTGTAGAATAATCAATAATTATAGACGATCAGTGAACTTCATAAAACTAGAATTATTGATGGTTGCTGACTTTGGACTCAATGTGTCTGTCTATTTCCAAATTCATAAACATCAGCATTCCTGTACTGGAAAAGGACTGTATTATTGAGAATTGTTTTGTATAGGGAGTAAGTATTCTGCAACAGCCTCTTCATTGGCCAGGAACCTGAGGGGTGCTCTGAGCTTCTCTGCATGAACTTCCTTTAAGATAGGCAAAAGTAGCATAAATTCTCATAGTCTAGAAGAAGCCCACTTTGACCATTGTGCCAGTGTGACTTCTGAAAGATCTTTTCCAATTAATTTCTCATTCTCCTACTTTTTCCCAAAGCCTTAAAAAGATATATCCAGTTATCTTTGAAAGATATTCTGCATCTGGTTCTGTTTCCTTTTAGGTAGTGCAACAAAGATGTAGAATTATGTAGAAAGAGTTTCTTCATCTCTCTCTTTCTCGCTCTTTTCCCTTTCCTATGGTTACCATCCCACCCACTGGCAGAAACATTTTCCTGAATCTAGCAAAACTCTCTCATCCTTTTGAAAGGCCTTTAATAACTGATCAGAAGTGCTCAGTACTGAGCACAATATTCTGGCTGAGGCCTAACCAGTAACTTATAAAGATTTCACACATCTATGTATAGCTTGACCTCTAGTTGTAATACAAAGGGTTCTATGTACATTTTTAATAACTTCATAAAATATTCCTGCTGTCACACCAGATACTGCAAAAGTTATGGACCTTGATGACATCCCAGCAGTAGCACTCGAGACTGTATTTTAAAACTAACTGCATGCTTAACCAAGCCGCCATCTACTCAGCAATGTGGAAAATTGCCTGGATATGTCTTGTTCACAGAAATCTAGCCAAATCCAACCTGATCATTAACTGTCCCATCAGACTATTTTTGATCATTGAAGTTATGGGAGGGATTGTTGAAATGATGTCCAGTGGCATTTGCAAAGCAATAATTTGCTTACTGACACTCAGTTTGGGTGCTGCTAGGCCACTCAGCGCCTATCCTCTTACCAATCTTGTCCAAACATGGACAAAAGAGCTGAATTCGGGAGGGGAGATGCAAGCAAATTCCCTTGATATAATTTTACTGAGTGTGGCTTCAAGGAATCCTAGCAAAATTTGAAGTCATTGGGAATTAGGGGAACAACTCTTCACTGTATGGATTCATCCCCAGCACACAGGAAAGTGTTGTGTTTGTTCATGTCCAAGACTAGTGTTCCGAGTCCAAACATCTTTAGTATATTTCCGAAAGACAGGCATGCTGTTGAGGCTTTTCATCTTTCACTTGTCAGAACCTTCCTGCAGGAATACCAAATTCTAAAAAGAATTATTATTTTTATTGTGTACGTGGAAGGTGCTAGTCAGCTGGCTGTTGTCCTTTGAGGCAATGTCATAGAGAATGCACTAGGAAACAGTTAACCCCCAAATTCTTGTTTAAATTCAAGCCAGGCCAGTTGACTCCCAAACTGCTTTATCAGCCACCTAAATGTTTGATGATTTGAACAGCTTTCAATCATCATATCCCCAGCACTTCAGATACTGAACTAGTTCACATCCAAATACAGCAAGACTTAGACAATACTCAGGCTTTTCGGATTTAATTAGGAACCATGCCAACTATAGAAGTCTTAGAGGGGAGGTGAAAAAGAGTTAAGAGGAGTAAAAAGAACTGAAAGAGACTGGCAGCCAACATAAAATGGATCCCAAAGTCACCTGTGATCATTTAATTCATTAGAGAAGGAACAGTGTCAGTTAGGAAATCAGAATGGGATTTACATCATGAGGCTTCTTTTTCATTTTCATCTAACCTTCCAGTTCCTTTTTTATCTAGGCTCTGGTTCCATTCCCTTTCCCCATGTGGGAATATACTGCAACTATATCCAAACCACCTCCTCTTGAAGGGTTTCCCATTGTTAAATTCTTAAATTTCTGTCAGTTAATTTTTGACTCAATTTAGTTGTGCCAGATCTCCCCTCAATGCATTGAAATTTACCCTCTTTCATTGAAATGTCTTTATTCTAGATTGCTTTTTGTCCTTCTCCAGAATTGATCCAAATCTGTCATTTTCCATGTATTCTTTTTGTGTGATATTCTTTGCTTAACTCACTTCATTTGTCAAGCCTACATCTAGTCATATCACCTTTATCATTTGGTAGGAAACAAAGTGACAAAACACAGTATGGAGGTTAGTTCACTTCTCAGCTGAATCCTCCCCATTCAGTATTGGGGTAGTGGAGGTCTTCCAAAATCATGATGTAGTTCTTGCATCACTCTGCTAACTCTTTTCCACTATTTAACCAATTATAAACACTATATTAAACACTTTATTGTTTCCTTACTTCAGCCAAATAGATGGTTATTCTCTGAATTCTCATTCCTTAGATATCAGATGTTTATATATTTGCTGTCAAATCCATTTATCTCAGAGATACTAACTAAAAACTATTTATGGAATCCTGTCATAACCATATATCACTGCTTCCTCAGTGATCTATAAACTAATAATTTGTAGAAACTTGTTTGCAATGAGCTTTTAATTTTCATATTAAAATAATCAGTGGCATAGCTATATTTTAAACACACCAAATTAATAGATTATTAAACAGCAATTACTGAAAATTACTGAAATAAAAATGGTAAAACTGTTAACTAAAATAAATATACAAAGATTTAAAGATAAGTTGGGTATCAAGATAATGAGATCATTCTCTAATATTGTTGCTGGCCTGGCTTTCATGATTCTCTGTCTGAAAGGAAGGGATTGTCAGGTTGAGCAATTGTGATGGATTGTATAATCAAAGCCGGAGGTTGCTCCCACATGTGGACGAAGCATAACAGATCTTGAGAATGAGTGAGTGAGTGCAAAAGGTTCCTTCTTTTTGTTTTATAGGACAGCAGGTTTTGGTTTTTGGTAGCTGAGTTCAATAGAGGATTTCATTATTGGGTTTGTCATCAGTGCCTCCCTGCTCTCTCTCTCTCTCTCTCTCTCTCTCTCATGTTATTCAGATGGTTTAGCTGCGATCTCTGCCCAAAATGGCCATTCCAACTGAATTTTGTTTTAATACCATTCAAAACTTAAAAATAGCTTCTATGACAGACCATTGAATGATGTTTTTATATTAGATTAGATTACTTAGTGTGGTAACAGGCCCTTTGGCCCCACAAGTCCACACTGACCCTTCAAAGAGCAAACCACCCAGGCCCTTTCCCCTAACACTACGGGCAATTTAGCATGGCCAATTCATCTAACCTGCACATCTTTGGACTGTGGGAGGAAACCAGAGAATTGCTCAAGGTGGAATTGAACCTGGGTCTCTGGCGCTGTGAGGCAGCAGTGCTAACCACTGTGCAACCCCTTTAGGCTAGAACATAGTTACATCCACTTTCTTTTTGCCAAGATAATTTAACTTTTAACTGTTTCAGGCATTAATTTGAATGGCTCCCATTCTTTCAGGTTTTGATGAGATTAGAACTTGAGGGGTGAATGGACAATTTTGGAATCTTTAATTATCTTAAGTCTTTGGGATTAATTCCACATAATATACAGTCTTATTGCCTGTTTTGGCTGCAGTTAAATCTTGTACCATTTGTAGGATTTCTTGTACCCACTTTAAAGGCAGATTTAACTTTCTTTACAAAATATATAAAAACTACAACTTTGTGACAGTCTAAATAAGAGCTACAGACAGTAAACAGAAAGAAACTACATTTAGTTTAAGCAAGATACTTATGATCTGTGGTTCCAATCCTATTTGAGCTTGAGCTGGGCGTGAAAATTCACATCCTGTCATCAAATTCTTAACTTCTACTCTGATTTACCTATTTCTATTCCAAAACTCGGAGCTCTCACTCTCATTGTATATATTGGTTAGTACCATCTGGGGACCACTCATTATCTAGTTTCTGGTCCCAGTTTTGCTCCTCAGATCCTGTCCTTTCCTCTGAGGTAGATAGCCATAGGAGAGGAATAAGGGGGAGGAATATCTGCTTACTTGCGCTATGGTGTCTTTAATTGCATCACAGGACAATGTTCTGCTGGACTGCCTCAAGGTAGAGAGACATTTTCTGTAGATGTGGCATTCTTTATTAATTTTGTGTGTTAAATGAAGAGGATTGTTTCTCAGTAATGAATGGAAGTAACTGAATTCTTGTATCTCTTTCTTTATTACTTATAAACAGATGTAGTTTATGATCCTGCGGTGTTCCTTTGCCTAGTTTCTATACTGGAGAAATTTCGGATATCTGCTGAAAATCAGGGAAGTAGTACAGTTGTGTATGTGGCATCGACAATACGTAACCCAGAGACATATTATCAGTTTAAAATGGAACTTGGTAAGTAACTGCAACCATTAGAGAACATGGCTGCAATTCTCTCTTTCAGTGGAATACATTCTCACCCAAAATTCAACTCAGCTTCATGGATTGAGGAGACTTCATTAAATTAGCAATGCAGGTTCCTGATCAGATTTCCCTCCAAAAAAAGAGAACAGCTCAGAGTTGGAAGGTTTTGACTTGGTTTGCTTGTAACTATTAAACTAAACAACAGGAATTAGACCTATCCCAACACCGCACTAATGTCAAAACTCCCAAGTGGATACTTGAAGCCCCCCACAAGCAAAACCCTGACCTGATTCTAACCCCCAATCCAAACAAACCATGACACCTGATCTAACCTGTCCCTTCATCCCCATCCATGATCCACCTTCCTTACTTCCTCACTTATCCATTTTTCTTCCATCTGTATCCACCTGGCATCTTACCCCCTCAAACACCACCTTGCAGTAGATGGGCAAAGTGGCTTTTGGATTTTTAATCCCTTGGAATTGGGCAACAATTACTATAAAAGGAGGGGGGGGGTTAAGGTTTGTGGGCACAGTTTCATGCTGATCCATTGCACTGCTGCCTGTGAGATTTGTTTTGGTTATGAAAACTGCTGTCTTGGAGAATCTGGCAGGAGGAACAGGGATTGTGGCCTTTGCTGCAGTTACATTGCTAAAGTTCATTTTATTGCAGATTAGACTTCAAGAATCTTTACTTCTTTTGAATTATCACAACTATCTTGCATCAAGTTTCCCTTTTGCAAGTGAGGATTCCTTTGGAGCTTTCAGTATTTCCTCTAGATTTTGCGGAGGCAGAGGTCAAGGAAAATATGATGAGAATGTGCTTTTGACATGCATGTAATTACATCCTTAGATGTATACAGACAGTTATGTACACTGGAACCCAAAGCTGTCTCCACTGCGGAGAGTTTCAAGCTGAGCCTGTGTCACTTGTAAGCCCCTTTGATACAGATTGAATGGAACCTTGGTGCTCTGTACCTCTGTCCTCCTCGACCAAATGCCAGTTTTCTATACTCCAATTCAGTCAGTCCCATTTGCACACTTCATTCCTGTAGTCCTGCAGGCTTATTGTTCTCAAGTGCCTATCCAATTTACTTTAGAAATTACGGTGTCTGCTTCCAAGTAATTTTGACTTGTTGCCTATAAAGTGCTTCCAAACATCCTTCTCCTGCCAGGCGTATAGCACAGAAACAGACCCTTTGGTCCAACTCATCTGCGCAGACCAGTCATCCCGATAGTACCTCTGGCCAGGACTTGGCCCATATCCATTTAAACTCTTCCTATGCACGTAAATGTAATTGTGCCTGCCTTCACCGCTTACTTTTCCAATTTTTACTCTCACCAGATAACGAGCTTCACCGAGACCCCAGATGGTCTGCTGTACATTTCAGTTAAATTATTGACAAAATGTTTTTCAGCTGCAAAATGCAGGAAAAAATCCACATGTTTCGAGATACTTCACTTCAACAACATCTGGGTCAATATTTTCGATGTTGGGGGAAAAAAATGGAGAACAAAGAAACAGAGACTAAGGATTTTCAGGGTATCGCACACCAGTGTTACATCCAAAAACTGTGAACTGCAGTATTCAGATAACTGGTATTAAAATGTCAGTCCTGTCGAGTGGCAGGATATATCAGATCCACAATGGAAAATAGAGTTTGACACTATTAGAAGATGTTATAAAGAAAATAAAGCTTTATTTTTGCCTTAGGAAAAGGGTACATTCACAGTGGTTTTTTTTTCTCTTTTCAATACAGATAAAGTTGGAATTGGACACCAGGTGATTCCAGGTCCCACCAGAGCAGTGTTTCCTTACGATAAATGCACAAAAATAGAGCTTCTGAAAATACATCACGGAACTGAAATGTTTGCTCATCATCTGACATGAAAATAATTGACAGCTATAAGAATTAAATAAGTTATGTTCACAACCTAAACACATGAATGTCTGTACTTTTCAAGATTGACCACAACAATATGAAAAATAGTAAATCGTAGGTATTTTGTTCTTGGGACATTGCTAAGACCTTTTGTAACTATTCAGTATTAGGCAGCCACAATCAGGAATCACTAATGATTGAGCTTGTTTTGCAGCTGCTGCAAACAATTTCTGGTTTTCTGCAGCAGGGATAAGATTGCTGTGTATTCTCAACCTTTAACAATAGTACATTAGGAAATGAATTTTAAATTTGTCACTTATTTATTGATATGATGTAGAGCAGGTAGAAGTCCAGTTTTTACCAAAATAGTCACTGATATTCCATCAGTTATTAATAAAATTCTAACTTTGTAAGTCTTGCAGAACTTGAGTATTGATATAATCAAACTGGGAACAAACATTAAGCTTAAATGTTTTGGAAAATATAAAAGAGCTTGGTGGGAATGGAATCTGGTTTCTGAGCCAACTGATAGAACATAGAAAAATACAGCGCAGTACAGGCCCTTCAGCCCTCGATGTTGCGCCGACCGAAGCCTACCTAACCTACACTAGCCCAATAACCTCCATATGCTTGTCCAATGCCCGCTTAAATGACCCTAAAGAGGGAGAGTCCACCACTGCTACTGGCAGGGCATTCCATGAACTCACAACCCGCTGAGTAAAAAATCTACCCCTAACATCTGTCCTATACCTACCACCCCTTAATTTAAAGCTGTGTCCCCTAGTAACAGCTGACTCCATACGCGGAAAAAGGTTCTCATTGTCAACCCTATCTAAACCCCTAATCATCTTGTACACCTCTATCAAATCTCCACTAAACCTTCTTTTCTCCAATGAGAAAAGTCCCAAGTGCCTCAGCCTTTCCTCATATGATCTTCCTACCATACCAGGCAACATCCTGGTAAACCTCTTCTGCACCCGTTCCAATGCCTCCACATCCTTCCTGTAGTATGGCGACTAAAACTGCACACAGTACTCCAGATGAGGCCGCAGCAGAGTCTTATACAACTGCAACATGACCTCAGGACTCCGGAACTCAATTCCTTTACTAATAAAGCCCAGTACACCATATGCCTTCTTCACAGCACTATTTACCTGGGTGGCAACTTTCAAAGATCTGTGTACATGGACACCAAGATCCCTCTGCTCATCCACACTACCAAGTAGTCTACCATTAGCCCAGTAATCCATCTTCTTGTTACTCCTACCAAAGTGAATGACTTCACACTTAGCTACATTGAACTCCGTTTGCCACCTTACTGCCCAGCTCTGCAACTTATCTATATCGCGCTGTAACCTGCCACATCCTTCTTCGCTGTCCACAACTCCACCGACTTTAGTGTCATCCGCAAACTTGCTCACCCAGCCTTCAAGCCCCTCCTCCCGGTCATCTATAAAAATGACAAACAGCAATGGTCCCAAAACAGATCCTTGTGGAACACCGCTAGTAACTGCGCTCCAAGATGAACCTATACCATCAACTACTACCCTCTGTCTCCTTCCAGCCAGCCAATTCCTAATCCAAATCTCTAATGCACCCTCAATGCCATACCTCCGTAGTTTTTGCATTAGCCTGCCATGGGGTACCTTATCGAATGATCATGTTTGAAAGAAAATTAAATGTCACATTATTTGAAAGGTCTCTTTTCTCTCAATTTTAATTTTACTAATTTAAAATTGGAATTTGTGTGACAGAGTGAATACTTGCAAAAAAAAAAAATCTACTATAGGCTTGGAGAGTGACATGATCCTGAAGGAGTGCAGAACCTGACATCAATGAGAAGGGATTCTACAGGAAGGAGTAACAATGATTAGAAACCTGTGGAAGATTTCAATGATTAGGACAGCAATGCATTTCTGTAACCCACATCTTGAGTCCCATTGACCTATTGATGTGTAATTGACATAATGGAGAATAATCAATCATGAATCATTTGTAGGGAGCAAAAGTTACACAGAGGTTGTGGTACAGGTTCTCTGGAAACAGAAGCTGGTTTAAAATGGTGACAACTGGGGATGGAAGGAAACTGTCCTTGATGGGGCAAGGACAGAATCCATTTAGTTTGAATGAAGAAACAAACAGATGATCTAATTCTTAGGGGTACTCTAAGTGGCGAAACATTGAGGGGAGTGGGGGGAGAGGAGTGGGGGCAGCCCGATGGCTCAGTGGTTAGCACTGCTACCTCACAGCACCAGGGTCCCAGGTTCAATTCTGGCCTCGAGCGACTGTCTATGTGGAGTTTGCACATTCTCCCCAGTGTCTGCGTGAGTTTCCTCCGGGTGCTCCGGTTTCCTCCCACAGTCCAAAGATATGCAGGTCAGGTGAATTGGCCATGCTAAATTATCCAGTTTTAGGTGCATTAGTCAGAGGGAAATGGGTCTGAGTGGGTTACTTTTCGGAGGGTCAGTGTGGACTTGTCGGGCCGAAGGGCCTGTTTCCACACTGTCGGGAATCTAATCTTAAAAAAAAGGTTAAATTTGCAGAAGTTTGGTGGGAATGCAAGAGCTACACAAATGATATTGAGGGATTGAATTTCCAAAATTGGGATAATGAGTAAACGGCAAGGAGAAGAAGGAATGTTTGATCAGTTCAATATCCAAGTAGAAAGGAAGCAATACTAGAACAGGAGTTAGCTTTGTCCTCTATATGTTTGCAACAATGAGTGAAGGAGGCAGAACGTCTTGTAATAACTTTCCAATCATGCCTGGAAATGAGGGAACTGCCAGAAGATTGGAGAATGGTAAATGTTACACACTTATCCATGAAAGGGTTCAAGGACAGTCTCAGCAACAATCCTGAATAGTTTTAACATCAGCAGTGAGTTAGAAACAATAATTTGAAGCAAAATCTTCAGCATGCACTTGGAGAGGTTTGAGTTAATTAAACAGAGTCACCACAGATTAGTAAAAGACAGAATAGAGTCATAGATTTTTTTTAAAAGGGCTAAGTATTACATAAAAAGTTTGAAGCTCAGAATACAAGGGCTGGTGAACAATAGGATTAAAAACAAAACTGACCTAATACGACAAGTCACAATCAATGGTTCTTTCTGAGTGGTAGACAATCGTGTATCCGGAAGGTCAGTGCTGGAATCATTGCTATACTGTATAGGTAAAGATGGCTTGAACCTTGGTATAGAGTAGAAATACAAAATGTGCTGGTTTTGCCAAACCTGGAGGTATGGCATACATTATGGATGAGACCAATTGCCTGCAATACGGCATAGATAGGCTAGCAAAATGGGCACACAAATGCCCAGTTTAGTTACAAGATTGGGTTGGAAAAGCTGGGGTTGTTTTCAAAGCCTGGGAGATTTGATAGAAGTTACAAAATTATGAAAGATTTGGAATTAATAAACAGGAAAAATTATTCCCATTAGCTGCTTCAATAAGAACGAGGGACATATTTACTGTCTCAGACAAAAGATTTAGGAAAAATGTGAAGAACTATTTTTTTATTTACGGAATGGTAATGACCTGGAACACACTGCACACAAAAGGTGGGGGAGAAAGAGGAAACTGATTTCAATAGGAAATAATCTTGCAGGGATCGAGCAGGGGAGTAGAACTGGCACCAACTTGATGAGACATCTAGGCTGTAAGTAACTATGAACATTTAAATCACCTCATTTGGTGATTTAATTGTCAAAGTTATCAGAACTTTGGATTAAAAACTGACCAATTTTTAAAACTTGCTTAAAAAACACCCATTCTTATAAATCAAAAATTTATAATCCCGAAATTATCTAGTCTTTATTGGTCCACTGAGACAATGTCCAGCACTACTGCTCTGGATTTGTTCTGAACAGAGGTTTCTGATCATGATCCTGCTGGGTATAGACAATAACAGACAGACTTGATGGTCAGCACTGCTGACTCATCCCCAAAACAACAGTCACAAATTTCAGTTACTCGCTGCTAGCAGAGGAAGTACTGTTTCATCCCAATTTTCATCCCACTGAACCATCTTTGATTTCTTCAGGTTTCTTTTGAATATACCTAACTTGTTCTTTTCATTCTGGAAGTCTGTAAAGAGAAACTGAAGAGAACAACATTTATGAGCTAAGTATGAAGTTCAAATAGCTAAAAGATTTACATTATTGGCCAAAACATCAAATTAAAATTTTATTCTTACAAAATAGTGCAGGTCACAGTATCTTATAGATGGAAAGAATGATTTGAGTTCCTTTTGAACAATTACATTTATATAATTTTAAATTCCTTTAGTAGTACAGAATTTGAATATTCCTAAAAATACATATTTTGTTGAAGCTTTGTATGCATCAGCGCAATCACAAGAATTATTAATACAAAGGGAAAATACTAATCATATTGTGAATTCTGATTGTGCAAGTGAACTGATTGGTGGAGGTGTTGATGTGGAGTATGCACCAGTTAATCATGTCTGACAGCTCCCTGGTAAATTAAATTTTAAACAAAGAAAGTTGGCTCTGAGTAGTCAAGACATTGTCCTGAAAAATGAACAAGTGAATGATGTCACCTGTTCTGCACTGAAACAAGCACAGTGTGCATATGTTCTTTCTGTTTGCGAAAAACAGGTTTCTGTATTAATATACGTAGCTTCCAGTAGAGGCAAGTGCACCATACTCTGAGCCTAACTGACAATTGGTCGTCAGCATAATCCTCATACACTCAGGATTATGCAAAAATGTAGTCAAATTTTGAAATCACATCTAAGGTTAGACACTGAGTTTTGCAAATGCCAGCTGGTGAGGTAGAGTCATTATCTTGTTACAAACAGCCAAAGGGATGTGCAGTTTAGTACAATTTTTGAGAAGAAGTGCCTGCCTACCTAACCTGGCATCACAATGGCACTGAAATTCATATACCACACTGCTCATTTGAGAGTGTGGCAGAATGTCTTGCTCATCACTCAAAGTCATGAATGGGCTTAAAGCCATTACTTCTGATCCTGAGATGTAGCCAATCTACTTCAGATTATCCTGGCAAGGTAATGTCTCTCAAAAGGTTTAAGAAACAGATAAAGATTGCTGTTTCATGCTGCTACTAAGCAGTAGCAACACACGTGGTGCTCACCAATAATCAGACAAAATCATCCACAAAAAAAGATTTGCTACATATAGAGTGTACTTGGGACAATTTATTAGAACCACAAAATTTTGGACCTGGTAGTGTAATACTTCTGAACAGAGTGATGAAAAATATTCAGAGCAGGAAGGGGTGCTAATGGATCTTGTGGTACAGTGATAGTGTTGCTAACTCTGAGCCTGAAGGCCTGGGTTCAAATTCCACTGATTCAGAGATGTGTCATAACATGTCTGAATAGGTTAATTTAAAAAAAACAGAAGCACTTAATGATATTGGTGGAGGATTCTAGGGTTAGGAGCATTTTTAATGTCTCAGTTTGTAGTTAAATCAAAATGAGGAACTTTGCCATCAACATTGAAAATTACTGGCGAAAATACTCAAAACTAAAATCTTGACAAATTCACAGGACCTCCTGGCTTGCAATCTCTTCTAAAACAGATTACTGGAATGATACTGGATATACCTGCTTGATTTTCTAGGTTATGGAACAGCCTCAGCAGATTGGACATTAGCAATAGGACATTAATACCTCTATTCATGAAAGGAGGGAGCAAATAAACAGGGAATAACCTAAGAGCAATCATTGGAAAAATGCTGGAATCTATTATAAAGTAAATTTAATCAATGTATTTAGAAAATCACAATGATCATACAAGAATCAACATTTTTCCTCAGAGAATGCTAGGAAAACTCAACCAGAGAAGAACACAGATAACCCTCCATATCTGCTTTGCATTGCTGACTTCTGCACCTATATCATATGTTCTACATGTTTGCATTACAAAGTCCAGTTGAACTGACATTGTAGGTAAAACACTCAGGGTACTTCAAATTTAAGATTAAGAGAAATAGTTAAAAGTTCAGAGGATGACATTTTGACCAATGGGAATGTATTTCAGGTACTGAAACCTCAAAAGACTTTAAATGGCTTAGTTAAGTTACTAAAACCATCCAATTATGCTCCAAGTTGTTAAGAAATTAAACAGAATGTCGTCACACATTGCAAAGGTTTTAACCAAGTGAGGTTATTTTCAAACTTTATTTGGCTCTCAAAGGGCTATATTTGGAATAGTGCTTATAAGTTTGGTCTCCTTATTTCAAAAGAATATTTCATTAATATCAGGGTTAGTAGCTATGTTATAATGTGGCCAGGGAGAGCTTCCAAGAGGGTAACAAAGAGAGACAGATGTTTATAACAGCCATATAAAATGAACTCATTGAATGTTATCACAATTAGGTTCTTGCAAGTAAAACAAAATCTTCAAATAACACGTTTGCTTGTACCACAAAGTACAGCTACACATTTAGTTCTGGAATGTAACAGAATAACTTAAGTAAAGAACGATTACTCCAAGTCTTACTATACTGACTGTAATAATACAGATTAACATTGATAAAACAGTACCATAGATTAATTGTGTTGAGAAAGAGGAAACAAAAGTCTGAAATCTAGGTCATTTGATGCAATTACAGACAACACAGAATTTGAGCAAGATGCAGGAAGAAAATAAATACAGAGTCATTCCTTCGTGTCTGTGAAGGTTCCTTTCTGAGAATCCTTGTGAAAGATGAAATTTGCAAGCGCACAGTTGTTTAAGAATAGGTTTAAAATTGTGGATATGTGATTTTGGTTATTTATTTATTTATTGGCACAGATAGGCATGTTTGTGATTTTGCAGATACAGAAGATTTACTGGATATAGATTCTAATTAAATACTACTCCTGTATACATTAAACCCATGGATAAGAATGTTATCACCTGATCTTAGCAGTATACAAATTCACTATGGGTAATTCGGCTTACCACTAGATACAAAAGTACATTCGGGGAATAATGATTTTTGCAACTTTTCAAGTGATAAAGGATGTGGTCAAGTTTTTTACTACAAAACCAGACAATTTTTCAGACAGAAAATACTGCAGTGACATCCTAAAAGAAGTTGTGCTATGGACGAGGCAACAGAAGTAAGTTTATCCGAATAACCTGCATGCTGCTGGAAAACAACAGAATAAAGTTCGAGATGTGTAAGATTTCACCCAATGGATTGTTGGCCTTTGTGGGTTTTGTGGGCACTGATCAGTTGTATGTTTGCTCGGACTGATGTATCAATATTAGATGAGGAAGAGGGCACAAACTATGCTGAACCTTGAACCGGCAGTAAATTATTTAAAGTTTCTTACACTAAACGCTCTGACTTATTCATTATTGGAATAGGATAGAAGCCAAAATTTCATCAATATCTGAAAAGGACTATTGCCACAGCTGGTGGAACAGAGGGATAGATATTAAAGAAGCAGGTAGGCAATACTTCCTTCAGCATCGTATTTCATTTACCTTCAGTTGCACAGCCAGCTCATGAGAGTTTTTAAATATTAAACCATTTTCTTCATGTTTCACAAGTTCATGTAAACTGTAAAATAAGAAAATAAAAAGTTATAATTATTTTAACTACCAAAGAAAGGAAGGTCTTGGCTTAGATGGTGGCAGATAAAATGACAGTTAATGGAAAACACTGAAAAAAATCAGCCACATCAAGGAACTAGTTTTAAATGGTGATTGGGTGGCAACAATAGCTACTGTGGAGGTCTGATCTTAAATGTAAAAATTAGTAAAAAGTATCTATTTCCCTCCAGGCAGAAAGGCTGCAGTGCTAAACTGCCATTTGGGTTTGTGCAGACACTGAAGCTGCTGTACTAACTACATGTGGTGTTCTGCTAGCTCTAAAGCTCCAGGTTAATGGTACAGCTGATCCCAGCAAGGTGACCGGGACTGTGAAGGTAACAGCTGTGTACTTAACAGTGGGCACGCCTTATGAATTGATAACATTTTAATAAGGCAAAAAAAGCTGTTATCAGATACCCCTGCTTCTGCAGCACAAGATTCAGTTACAACGTTTATTTCATTGACGAATGCAATAAATGAATAAAATCAGCTCACAACATAAACAGAGACTAACAGGTTTGACTAAGCACGATTTAAATGACAGGAAATCAGTTAGTCGGGTTTATTAAAATTAAAAGAAATGTTAACTTAAACTAACAATCTTATAAGAAACATGCTTCTCTTCAAAACCATTGGGGGAAGGTTAAAGAAAGAATGAGAAAGATAATGTTCGCCATACACTGACCATGGGAAATCGATTGCACATACGGGTAAACGACAACCAAACATGTCTACCACTTTCATCGGCAAATCCAGTCCACTGGTTGATTTATGAAGACAAACTCCTAGATCACCAGAGCCTGTAAAATTATTACAAAACATAAGAAGAAAAAATACATTAAGTTTATAATTATCAGATTTGTTCTGTGTGGGAATGGTTCAGTGGTAACTGACACCACCAAGAAAGCTTGCCAAATTGAGCTCCAATCAGCTTGTTCAAAACAGATTGGTAAGATCCTTTGTCAATGACAAATCTGGACAGTGGAGTCCTGCCTGGTCAGAAGCGATTATGTAATCAGAGGTTGGTCCATTGCTCTTCTAGATGATGATGGCTATGGGTTTGGAAAGTGCTAAGGAGCCACAGTGAATTTCTGTAGTGCATCCTGTAGATGGTACATGCTGCTGCCACTGTGAATCAGTGGTGGAGGGAGTGTATGCTTGAGGATGTGGTGTCAAACAAGCAGGCAACAAACAGATTCATTAGTGTTGAATGTCCTAAGTGTTGCTAGAACTGTACTCATCCATATTCCGGGAATAGTTTTGAGAGTTCTGTCGATGGTATGGATTGAGGATTGGCTGTCTGACAGAAGGCAGAGAGTTGGGATAAAAGGTTCTTTTTCGGAATGGCAGCCGGTGACAAGCGGTGTCCCACAGGGTTCAGTGTTGGAGCTGCAGTTGTTCACGTTATATATTACTGATCTGGATGAAGGGACTGGGGGCATTCTAGCAAAGTTTGCCGATGATACAAAGTTAGGTGGACAGGCAGGTAGTACTGAGGAAGTGGGGAGGCTGCAGAAGGATCTAGACAGTTTGGGAGAGTGCTGAAAATGTGTTGCTGGAAAAGCGCAGCAGGTCAGGCAGCATCCAAGGAACAGGAGAATCGACATTCTTTTGAAGAAGGGCTGATGCCCGAAACGTCGATTCTCCTGTTCTTTGGATGCTGCCTGACCTGCTGCGCTTTTCCAGCAACACATTTTCAGCTCTGATCTCCAGCATCTGCAGTCCTCACTTTCTCCAGTTTTGGAGAGTGGTCCAGGAAATGGCAGATGGAATTCAATGTGAGCAAATACGAGGTCTTGCACTTTGGAAAAAAGAATACAAGCATGGACTACTTTCTAAACAGTGAGAAAATTCATAAAGCCAAAGTACAAAGGGATCTGGGAGTGCTAGTCGAGGATTCTCTAAAGGTAAACATGCAGGTTGAGTCCGTGATTAAGAAAGCGAATGTAACGTTGTCATTTATCTCAAGAGGGTTGGAATATAAAAGCACCGTTGTGCTACTGAGACTTTATAAAGCTCTGGTTAGGCTCCATTTGGAGTACTGTGTCCAGTTTTGGTTCCCACACCTCAGGAAGGACATACTGGCACTGAAACATGTCCAGTGGAGATTCACACAGATGATCTCTGGAATGGTAGCTCTAACATATGAGGAACGGCTGAGGATCCTGGGATGGTATTCATTGGAGTTTAGAAGATTAAGGGGCGATCTAATAGAAACCTACAAGATAATACATGGCTTGGAAAGGGTGGATGCTAGGAAATTGTTTCCATTAGGCGAGGAGACTAGGACCCGTGGACACAGCCTTAGAATTAGAGGGGGTAAATTCAGAACAGAAATGTGGAGACATTTCTTTAGCCAGAGTGTGGTGGGCCTGTGGAACTCTTGCTGCAGAATGCAGTGGAGGATTGGACGCTAAATGTCTTCAAGGCAGAGATTGGTAAATTCTGGATGTCACAAGGAATTAAGGGCTAAGGGGAGAATGCAGGTAAGTGGAGTTGAAATGCCCATCAGCCATGATTAAATGGTGGAGTGGACTCGATGGGCCGAATGGCCTTACTTCCACTCCTCTGTCTTATGATGGACCAGTCTGAGATAGCTGTCCCAGTTTTGGCACTAGTGCCCCTTTGTTAGTGAGAAGGACATTACAGGGTTGACAGCGCTATGTTTACTGTTGTTGTTAACAGTGCCTGGGTTGGGTGTAGGTGGTCTGTTCAATTTAATTTTTTTTTGAGACTTTTTAAGAGAATACATACATTTCAGTGGATCCTACCCCATTTCAGAGGCAATTAAAAGTCAACCAAATTGCTGTGGGTCTGGAATCACATGTTGGCTAGACAAGGTAAGGACGACAGATTTCCTTCCTCAAACAACATTAGTGAGCCAGGTGAGGCTTTACAACATACAACAATGGATTCATGGTCATAATTTGATTTTTAATTCCAAAATTTTTAAGAGCAAATTTCACCATCTTCCATGGTGAGGTGCAAGCCAAGTTCCCAGGGCATTACTTGGGTCTCTGGGTAACTAGTCCAACAACATTACCACTACACCAGTACCATAAAGTAAAACCCAGCATTGATTTAAAATTATTGCCAATGTAATATAAATAAGAATTATATGAAATATTGAGTAATTTTACCTAGCAACACTGGATAGTCTTCAGCTTCAAGCCACAAAGTGCATATGTGAACATGTTTAAAATGTAATTTTTCAATGAGATTATTATAAAATGCCTGGAGTGGACCCTTCCCTGAAAAACAAAAAAAAAGCAAGTTTTAAAAATTTTAAACATAAAATTCGCATTCAGCTGCAAGAAACTGGATGGATTGAGGATGGTAACAGCAAGGCGGGAGAAGGTGAAAAGATTCATGATGGGAGGAAAAGATGGAGGAGGAGAGATGGTAAGGCAGAAAGAGGGAGAGGGCCAGACTGGTGCAGAATTGGCAAGGTGAGGTCGAGAAGGCGGCAAGAGGAAAGGGTTTTGAAATCTGAAGCACAAAGGGACTTAGGAGTCACTGTTCAGAATTCTCTTAAGGTTAACACACACAGGTTCAGTTGGAGTTAGGAAGGCAAATACAAGGTTAGCATTCACTTCAAGAAGGCTAGAATACAAAAGCATGGATGCGTTGCTGAGGCTATATAAGGGTCTGGTCAGACTGCATTTAGAATACTGTGAGCAGTTTTGACTCCTGTATCTAAGGAAGGATGCACTGGCATTGCAAGGGGTCCAAAGGACGTTTACAAGAATCATCTCAGGGATGAAGGTCTTGTCAGGTGAGGAGTGGTCAAGAACTCTTGGGTCTGTACTCCATGGAGTTTAAAAGGATGGGGCGGGGGAGCGGAAGAGAATCTGACTGAAACCTACAGAATACTGAGAGGCCTGGATAGAGTGCTCATGGAGAAGGTGTTTCCATTAGTAGGAAAGACTACGACCCAAGAGCACAGTCTCAGAATGAAGGGATAACCCTTTAGAATGGAGGCGATGAGGAATTTCTTCAACCAGAGGGTGGGGTGGTGAATCTGTGGAACTCATTGCTGCAGAAGGCTGTGGAAAGCAAGTCACAGTGTATTGAAGACAGAGATATACATATTCTTGATTAGTAAGTGGATCAAGGGTTATGGAGTAAAGCCAGGAGAATAGGGTTGAAAATATAACAGCCATAATCAAATCATGAAATAGTCTTGATGGGCCAAATGGCCTAATTCTTCTCCTATACATTACGATCTCACTGCATTAATAGAAAGAGAACAGAAATATACCTGTAATGGCACAAACAAGGGGTGGTAATGTTATACCACTGTTTATGAAACCTTCATATTCTGTGGAAAGAATAAAATGAACATTTATTAATTTAAAATAACGTGCAAAACATTACCATAATTTCGACTTGGTATATACGCAATCCACGTATCTGAGTAAAACGTCTGTTTCACAAATAACTGACTGACCACAAAACTAACTACTCATCACAACATTATAACCAATGATTTGGTCAAGGAGTTTGCTTGATGCAAACACACTCAGTAAAAGCAGGAGGTTCAAGCATCACTCTAGAGATAGGTCGGTGAATGCTTGATGAATACTGCAAGTTCAATTTTGCTCTTTAAACTGAGGTGGTATGACATAGAGTGCAGAACTAATTTATTATCTAGTTAACATTAATGAACTAGATAAACAACCAAATCTGTAGCACTTAAAACTATGACACTGAGATAAACATAGCAATGTACGTGGTGGGGTTAGTAGGTATGTGATTAATGGGGGGATTTTAGCTGCAGTCAACCATATCTGCTTTAAGGCCTTCAGCTTCAGGAAGAACGCTGATGGGCTGTAATCTGAACTAAACATGATGCATCCAGAATGGAAAGAGTTACCTGGACACCCTTAAAGTTAAGCAGTGCGTGGGAAAATGGAGAACGCAATTGTGTAGCTCCTTAATTAACCAGCTTGAAGGATTGTGAAATTATTAGCATAAGGACTAAGAAGGGATACGAATGTCAAATCAGAAACAGGAAGAGTGAGACAGAGAGGGGGAAGAATTTAGATCCAGAGACAGAAAAAGACAAATGACAAATTAAAACTTGTTGTATTTAGCTCAAATTTTGCTTATTTTAATTAATTAAACTCCACATTTGTAACGTGTAACTTTCAGTTCCAGAGATGTTGCCTGACAGTAACATTGCTAGCAATTGCACAGAAGATAGTTTGATAGTGATAAAATCGTTCCCAGCTTGATATATTCTTGGTTGCATAGTAAAAATTCTGAAATGATTCCTAGCAGTTAATACATTCTTGGCTATCCCATTTTGCTCATGTCACACTCCAGAAGTTGATTATTCAAAATCAAAGTCAAAACAGGTCAAAACCTGAAAACAAAATCTAAAAAGTAAACCCAAATTGAAGAGACCCTCAAAACCATCAATATATTGCACTGTGCACCACAGCTGTAATCAAATTGAAAATGGATACATTTCATTATTTCCCCAAGTAAAAAGTTGCATGAATAGCGTTCCATAATTTGAAATGTCTGTTAATATTTGCATAGGAATATTTGCATTTGCATTTTATCTATAATAATGAAGTATCTAGTTAATATTTGAATAAGTATACTACATATCGAATTCTTCAATGCAAGGAAGATGCTGCACATTTAATTTGATGAAATTAAAGTTAACTGAAACCTACCTTCCAAGGCTTTCAGCAGAATGGAAAAATCTTCATCCTCTGAAAATCAAAGGAGGATTATGTCACTAATGATTGAAGTAAAAAGTATTTAATGCATTGGATGCCCAACAATCAGGAAGACAATGAATCTGTTCATTTCTTGAACCTCTGCTCTCACTGCTTCTATGCCTCCCTGAACCACAAAAGGGTCCCACCAGCCTCCACAGTAAATGGAGAATCCCACACCAGTCTCCAACGTGATGCAACGACCAAATCCATCTTTCTATGTCCGGCCCTTTCAGCTTTTCATGGGGACTCTTCATTCTGCAATGCCTTAATTCATACCCCAGTCTCTGAACACTCATTCCCTCTCTACTGCACCCTTCCATGCAAAAGTAGAAGATGCCTCACCTGAGGTTTCACCTCTTTAATTGACCAATACTCCAAACATTCCTCCCAAGTGAAACAGCAACTTATCTGTATTTCTTGTGATTTAATATACTGTATTTGCTGCTTGTGATGTAGTCTCCTGTGCATTAGGGACACTGCTTTGCAGAACACCTCTGCACAGTCTGCAAGTACAACCTGAAGTTTTCACTTGCTACACATTTCAATTCCCAAACTTGCTATCACTCTGATCCTTCTGTCTGTGGCCAGCCAATGTTCCAGTGAAGCTCCAGGAGTAATGCCTTTGCTTACAACTCTACAGTCTAACTCAACACTGACTTCAACTGCATTTGGTCCACTCTGTTCAATATGGCGTTTTTCCTTTTCTTGCTTAGTCAGCCTTCAACTTCTTCCTTCTTTTATTCCTTCATGTTGCATCCAATATGTGTTAATGAAGCGATTCACACCTCATTTGCATGTAATCTTTGCTTCATTATTTACCTTGCTGGCCGCTGAGGCATGAAACTTTTTTATTTCAACTCCCCCGACCTCCACCCTATCAGAGACCATTTTCTCTGTTCTTCTTCCCTCTCCCTTCTTCCACTGGCTTATTAATGCATACCTTTTTATTTCTCTGCACTGCTTCTGAAAGATTATCAACCTGAAATGTTAACTTCATTTCTCTCCACAGATGCTGCCTGATGTGCTGTGCTTTTCCATCATTTGCTTTGACTTTTGGTTTAGTACATGCAGCCTCTATGAAGTTTATAAGAAGTTTACAAAATCGATGTGTAAATCATACACAGATGCAAATAAGATCAAGCTATCTGGACACTAAGAGCTGGATTGCCAAGACTCTATCTGGACCTCAAACTGAACATCTAAAATCTACAGTATGTGATCAATATTCTGGAGAAACTTATATTTCATCAAATATTGCAAAGTAAGATTCTCACTTGCAGTTGTCATTGATTTTGCAACAGAGTTTTAATGACTAAAAAAAAGATAGCAAGTTACAAAAAAAAAATTTGCTAAGTTACTTTTAACAAGCTGAGGTAGTGTTTCTGTTTCTGGCATAATTGTCAGAAGGGAACATATTTTTCGGCTTTAAGTTTCTACTCAAACTTATTCGTGTATTGTCTATAAATCTCATGAGCTAGCACAATTAAACAGCCTTTTAGAAATTCTTTTAACTTGCCTTTTAAAAATACCCTTTGCTATATTTGAGATAAAATGGTGCAGTTCATGATTGCAACAGGAAATTAACTCAATGCAAAAAAAAGCATTTTGAACTAGTGTCAAGGCTACCTGGGAGTTGCCCCATTTTAATTACTGGATATCCCTCCGATTTGGTATTTCTGTGAATTCTCCTAAGATATCGAAGGGACAGCTTTTTTCATGCAGAGGGTGGTGAGTGTGTGAAATGAGCTGCCAGAGGAAGTGAAGGAGGCTTGGACAATTATAACGTTTAAAAGGTACCTGGACAGGTAAATGAATAGAAAGGGTTTAGAGGGATACGGGCTAAGTGCTGGCAAATGGGACTAGACTAGTTTAGGATATCTGGCCAGCATGGACAAGTTGGATCGAAGGGTCTGTTTCCGTGCTGTATATCTCTATGACTCGAAGAGCAAAGTGAAAAGCTTGAACAAGCCATATTTTCTTTTAAAACAATACTCAAAGTTCTGGATTACTAAATGACAATTTGCAAATTTTACAGCTTTTTAAAAAGTATTATGCACTTCTACTCTGATGATCAGTGATATCTTCACATTTTTGCATATTTTATTCTGTCATTGTGATGCCCATGTGCTACAGCCTGTCTCTACGTCCTTGCAGCCACTGTGCCCTATATACAGCTTACATTTCTATCTAGCTTTGTATCAACAGCAAAGAGAGACATGACTCTCTGTCTCTTTGTCGGAATCCTTGAGACAAATTGTAAATAGCCGAGGTTATTTTTGTGGCGCTCCACTAGTCACAACCTACCAGTTTAGACATGTGATTTACGTGTGCCGATTTGAAGATTTCGGGCAAATGTACCAAATGAAGCATAGAATGTTACAGCGCAAAACAGATCCTTCGGCCCTCGATGTTGCGCTGACCTGTGAAACCAATCTGAAGCCTATCTAACCTACACTATTCCATTTTCATCCATGCTTATCCAATGATCATTTAACTTCCCTTAAAGTTGGTGAGTCTACTACTGTTGCAGGCAGGGCATTCCAAGCCCTTACTACTCTGAGTAAAGAACCTACCTCTGACATCTGTCCTATATCTATCACCCCTCAATTTAAAGCTATGTCCCCCTATGCTAGTAATCGCCATCTGAAGAAAAAAGTTCTCACTGTCCAGCCTATTTAACACTTGGATTATCTTATATGTCTTTATTAAGTCTCAACCTTCTTCTCTGTAACAAAAACAGCCTCAAGTCACCCAGCCTTTCCTTGTAAGACCTTCCATCCACACCAGGCAACAACCCAGTAAATCTCCTCTGAACTCTTTCCAATGCTTTCACATCCTTCCTATAATGCGGTGACCAGAACTGTACGCAATACTCCAAGTGTGACTGCACCAATGTTTTGTACACCAATGTGACCTCATGGCTCCGAAACTCAATCTGTCTACCAATAAAAGCTAGCACATTGTATGCCTTCTTAACAATCCTATCAATCTGGGAGGCAACTTTCAGGGATCTATGTACATGGACACCAAGATCTCTCTGCTCATCCACACTTCTCTGCTCATCCACACTACCAAGAATCTTACCATTAGCCCACTACTCTGTATTCCTCTTACTCCTTCCAAAGTGCATCACCTCTCACTTTTCCACATTAAACTCCATTCACCACCTCTCAGCCCAGCTCTGCAACTTATCTATATCCGTCTGTAACCTGCAACATCCTTTGGCATTATCCACAGCTCCACCGACTTTGGTGTCGTCCACAAATTTACTAACCTATTCTTCTACACCCTCATCCAGGTCTTTTATAAAAATGACAGACAGCAGTGGCCCCAATATAGATACTTGCGGTACCCTATTAGTAACTAAACTCCAGGATGAATATTTCCCATCAACCACACTCTCTGTCTTCTTTCAGTTAGCCAATTTCTGATCCAAACCACTAAATCACCCTCAATCCCATGCTTCCATATTTTCTGCAAGAGTGTACTGTGGGGAACCTTATCAAAGGCCTTACTGAAATCCATAAACACCACATCTACTGGTTTACCCTCATCCACCTGTTTGGTCACCTTCTCAAAGAACTCAATGAGGTTTGTGAGGCACCACCGACCCTTCTTAAACCCATGTTGACCATCCCTAATCAAATTATTCCTTTCTAGATGATTATAAATCTTATCTCTTATTATCCTTTCCAACACTTTACCCACAGCCGAAGTAAGGCTCATTGGTCTGCAATTACCAGGGTTGTCTCTACTCACCTTCTTGAACAAGGGAACAACATTTGCTATCCTCCAGTCTTCTGGCTCTATTCCTTTAGACAATGACGACAAAGATCAAAGCCAAAGGCTCGGCAATCTCCTCCCTAGATTCCCAGAGAACCCAAGGACAAATGCCATCTGGTCCAGGGGACTTCTCTATTCTCACACTTTCCAGAATTGCTAATACTTGCTTGTTATGAACTTCAATCCATTTAGTCTGTAACCTTTATCGCAGTATTCTCCTCAACAACATTTTCTTTTACCAGTGTGAATACTGATGAAAAATATTCATTTAGCACCTCTCCTATCTCCTCTGGTTCCACACACAACTTCTCACTACTGTCCTTGACTGGCCCTAATCTTACTCTCGTCATTCTTTTATTCCTGACATACTTATAGAAAACTTTAGGATTTTCCTTGATCCTACCTGCCAAAAACTTCTCATGTCCCCTCCTGACTCCTCTTAGCTCTCTTTAGGTCCTCGCTGGCTACCTTGTATCTCTCAAGCGCTCTAAGCGAGCCTTCACGCTTCATCTTTACATAAGCCTTCTTCTTCCTCTTGACAGGAGATTCAACTTCTTTATTAAACCACAGCTCCCTCGCTTGACCACTTTCTCTGCCTGACTGGTACATACTTATCAGGGACACGTAGAAGCTGTTCCTTGAACAAGCTCCACATTTCAATTTTGTCCATCTCAGACAGTTTCCTTCCCCATCCTAAGCATCCGAAATCTTGCCAAACCGCATAATTGCTTTTCCCCCAGCTATAACATTTGCTCTGTGGTATATACCTATCCCTTTCCATCACTAAAGTAAATGTAACTGAATTGTGGTCATTATCACCGAAGTGCTGACCTATATCCAAATCTAACACCTGGCCTGGTTCATTACCCAGTACCAAGTCCAATGTGGCCTCGCCTCTTGTTGGTTTATCTACATACTATAATGGGAAACCATTCCTGCATACATTGGACAAAAACTGACCCATCTAAAGTTACTCGAACTATAGCATTTCCACTCAATATTTGGAAAGTTAAAGCCCTCACAACAACTACCCTGTTACTCTCGCTCCTATCCAGATTCATCTTTGCTATCCTTTCCTCTACATCTCTGGAACTTTTTGGAGGCCTATAGAAAACTCCCAACAGGGTGACGTCTCCTTTCCTGTTTCTAACCTCAGCAGACAAGTCCTCATCAAACATCCTTTCTGCTACCGTAATACTGTCCTTAACTAACAATGCCACATCTCCCCCTATTTTACCACCTTCCCTGTTCTTACTGAAACATCTAAACCTCCAGAAACTGCAACAACCATTCCTGACCCTGCTCTATCCATGTCTCTGAAATGGCCACAACATTGAAGTCTCACGTACCAACCCATCATGCAAGTTTACCCACCTTATTCCGAATGCGCTTGGCGTTGAAGTAGACACACTTCAAACTACCTTCCAGAGTCCAACCTACCCCAGAATGAGCCCCAATTACCCAGGTGTCTGAATCCCTCCCTCTTGCACCATCCCTGTAGCCATGTGTTCAACTGCTCTCTCTCTCTATTCCTCGCCTCGTTATCACGTGGCACAGGTAACAAACCAAACCAGAGATAACAATGTCTGTTTGTTCTCACTCCAAGTTTCCACCATAGTACCCTAAATCTCTGCCTTACATCCTCATCCCTTTTCCTACCTATGTCGTTGGTGCCAAAATGGACCACAACTTGGGGCTGCTCCCCCTCCCCTTTAAGGATCCCGAAAAGACGATCCAAGACATCATGGACCCTGGCACATGGCAAGCAACACACCAACCGTGAGTCCTTCTCGTTCCCAGAGAATCTCCTATCTATCCCCCTAACTGTGGAGAGCCCAATGACTGATGCTCTGCTCCTCTCCCACCTTCCCTTCTGAGCAACAGGGTCAGGCTCTGTGCCAGAGACCTGCACCCTATGGCTTACCCCTGGTAAGCAACAAAGTCTAAGGTGACAATATTGTAACATTGCAACCATAACGTTCAGTACAATTTTCACATGTACAAATGTTCATACAATAATTTGATGCACACTTATCACTTTCATTTTGAAACACTTTTTAAAAAGACTTAGGAATCAATTGTTTTCACTGCTTATGAAGTTTTATTTGTGTATTTCAGATATCCAAGGTACATTAAAATTGGCAATTTTACTTTGAATTCTGCTGAGCACAATGTACTGACAGAAATTTCATAACCACTGGGTGGCACTACTGTCCATGAAATTGTACATGTTGCAGTAAAATCCCATTGGAGATCATCCAATATTGACAATTTGAAGAATACTTGTGTTGAGGTATGGCTACAAGATTTTTTTAAAAGCAAAATCTGCAATGTTTATTTCACTTGCTTCATAAATGTTAGGTTTTTGTCATAATGTAGGAATAAAAAAAAAGGGCAGTTTTCCTCCTAGATATAAAAACATTAACAAATATCATCTCAAAAGATTGTGACAAAGCTAAAGACATAGATTTGAATAAAGATTAACATAGATTAGATGCTGCAAACATTGGCATCTACAGAGAATCTTGTAGGCTTGAGGCTGTCACTTTCTTCTTGCAGAATGTTGTGTAGAGGATGGCATTTGAACCATTAAACTTGGACCAGTCCTTTTAAACAGCTGTCTAATTAACTGCATTCTCCATTTCATACTGCAACCTAGCCAACGGTTCCTTTTCATCTCCGTTTTCTATTTATCCATCTCTACTCCTCATACTCCAACTTTTTCATCAGTCTCCTCTCAACATCTCTTCCTATAGCCTCTCACATTAAGGGAGCAGAAATTAGGCCATTCAGCCCATCGAGTGCTCTGCCATTCATTCATGGCTGATTGGCATGGAGAAATCTTTCTCCCGCTTTCTTCCCATAACCCTTGTTGCTTCATTTGCCCAAAACCTTCAAAATCAGCACACATAAATCACATGTCCAAACTGGCAGGTTATAACTGGTGGAGTGTCGCAAAAATCAGTGCTGTTAGTTCAGCTATTTACAATTTGTCTTCCCTTTACTCTAAGGCTGTGCCCTTGGGTCCTAGTCTCTCCTACCAATGGAAACAACTTCCCAACATCCACTCTGTCCAGGCCACTCAGTATTCTATATGTTTCAATGAGACTCCCCCCTCATCTTTGCAAACTCCGATTATAAACCCAGAGTCCTCAAACGTTCCTCGTATGTTATGGTTTTCAGAGGTGGTTCACGTGAACCTCCTCTGTACATGCTCCAGGGCCAGCACATCCTTCTTGAGATATGGGGCCCAACATTGTGCACAATATTCCAAACATGGTCTGACCAGAGCTTTAAAGAGCCTCAGAAGTACATCCCTGCTTTTAAATTCAAGTCCTCTCAAAATAAATACTATCATAGCATTTGCCTTCCTAACTAGTGACTCAACCTGCAAGTTCACCTTGAGAGAATCTAGACTAAAATTCCCAAGTCTCCTTGCACTTCAGACTTCTGACTTTTCTCCCCATTTAGAAAATAGTCCACACCTCTATTCTTCCTACCAAAGTGCATGACCTCACACTTTCCCACATTGTACTCAATCTGTCACTTCTTTGCCCTCTCCCCCAAACTGTCTAAATCCTTCTGCAACCTCCCCACCTCCTCAATGGTACCTGTCCCTCTACCTATGTTTGAATCGTTTGTAACCTTAGTCAGAATGCCCTCAGTTCCTTCATCGATATCATTAATGTATAAAGTGAAAAGTTGTGATCCCAACACTGAGCCTTACGGAACCCCACTTGTCACCAGCTGCCATCCTGAGGACACTTTTATCCCCAGTCTCTGCCAGACAGCCAAGCTTACATCCATGCTAGCACCTTGCCTCTGACACCATTGGCCCTTATCTTACTCAGTAGCCTCCTGTGCAGCACCTTGTCAAAGGCCTTCTTGAAGTCCATGTCGTTAACAACAATTGGGTCTCCTTGGTCTAACCTGCTCATTACTTCCTCAAAGAACTCTAGCAGATTTCTCAAGTGTGACCTCCCCTTGATGAAACCATGCTGACTCTGCCCTATTTTACCACACACTTCAGCATACTAATCTACACTGACAAATAACAAAACCAGTGCACTAAAACTTGAATAAGAGAAAAAACATCCTCAGGCTTACCTGTCCAGCTAGTACTGCTAAGCAGTATTGCAGGTCTGCCTTGGATATGGGTGACAGTACCAGTCCCAGCATGTAGTTCTGTAAAGGCTGTCTGCTCCAAATTAGAAGGCACAGATTCACTCCTAATAGCATACAAAAATTGCAGCATTAAGCACCTGTTTCAAATTGCACAATCATTTCAACATTTTTAAAGCATATCTGCTTCTTAAAAGTTATTCTTTACAGGTCACATACATCTATAGCTAGTCCAGCATTTACTGCCCATCCATAATTGTCCTGGAGATGGTAGTGAGCTATCTTCTTGAAGCACACAAATCCATGTGGATGTGGGAAGGAGTTCCAGAAATTTGATACAATGATATCGCTCCAAATCAGGACGGTGAGTGACCTAGAAGGGAACTTGGTGGCCTTCCCATACATATGCTGTGCTTCTCCTTCAGGGTGGTAAAGGCTTGGAAGGTGCTATTGAAGGACACTTGTTGGTTTGCTGCAACACATCTTGTAGACTACACACTGCAGCGGCTGTGCATCAGTTGTGGTGAGAATTAATATTGATGGCGTTAGGTGGGGTGCCAATCAAGTGAGCTGCTTTATTTTGAATAGTGTTTGGCATCAAGTGTTGTTGGAGCTGCACTGACCCAGGCAAGGAGAGTGTGTTCCATCATGTAGATTGACTTATGCATTGTACATGGTGGACAGGCTTTGAGGAGACAAGCAGGCAAATTAGCTACACCAAAATTCTGTTCTTATTGTCACACTATTTATACAGCTGCTCCAGTTCAGTTTCTCATCAATGGCAACAACCTGATGGTGACAGTGGAGAATTCAATGATGGTAATACCATTGAACGTCAAATGGCGATGGTTAGATTCCCTCTCATTGGAGATGACCATTGCCTACTTGTGTGGCGTGAATGTTAATTGCCATTTACCAGCCTAGCCTGTATTTTGTCCAGGTTTTGTCACATCTAGACATGGACCGATTCAGTGTCTGCAGAGTTACAAGTGGTGCTGAACACTGTAACTAACAATGAATCCTAATCCTAACCCATTTCTGACCTTATGATGCAGGAAATATCATTGGCGAGGCCGCTGAAAATGGTTGGATCTAGTACCAATGTACACCAGAAGTGATGCACTGGGACTGAGATGATGGTGCTGCAAATGCATGTAAATATAGTCTTGTACGTGTAAGAGATGTCTTTGGTTTGTTGGACAGAGTCGAACTCCAATGTTTTTGTTTCCTTGATACTGTACAGAATTGAACTGTGTTGCTGACAATAAAGATATTTTATGAATAAAGTATATTTTTGAAATTAAAAAGATTGACATCAAACACCTTCCCAGTGCCTCAATTATATGTAAATATAAATCTTACCCAAGTAAGAGATGCCTTTGGTTTGTTTGTTGGATTGCATCAAATCCCAATGTTTGTTTGTTTTCCTCACATACTACTGTAGAGAACCAAGCTGCTTGAATGAATTCTTATATATAAATATTATTTTTATGAATAAAAAAAGGACTGACCCCAAACAACTAGGACTATCTTTCCTTTGAGGTAGGCACAACTCATGAGCTGAGAATTTCTGATTCCCATTGACTTCAGTTTTGCAAGGATTCCTTGATGCTATATTTGGTAAAATGCTGCTTTGATGTCAAGTCATTCTCACTTCTTATGGTCAGTTCATTTGACTATGTTGAATCAGGCCCATAACAAGCTGAGTCGTCGAGTGCCCCAGCAGAATCTAAACTAAAAGTCAATGAGCAAATAACTACTCAGCTAAACTGATAGCACTGTTGATGACATCTTCCATCATAATGCTGGTGACCTAGAATTGAATAATGGCAGTAACTGACCAGCTAGATTTGTCCTGCTTTTTGCGAATAGATCATTTCTGAGCAGATTTTCACGTTGCCACATAGAAGCTGGAGTCAAAGGTAAACAGAGTTTGTCTAACTGTGCCCCTATTTCTGGAACACAAGCCTTTAATACCGCTGCCAGAATGTTGTCACTGCCTCCTCCATTTTCTTGTTTAATTGCCCACTGCCATTTACAACTGAATGTGGTGGAAGGACATAACTTCGATTTGATCTATTGGTGGGGTTACTTCCATTTGTCTATCCCATGCTGCTTATATTATTTGGCATGAAAATTCATTTTTAACTATGCCTGGTGCTGCTTATGCAGTGTCCTGCTCCACTCTTCACTGCAGTAAGCTTGATGGCAATGGTAGAGTTGGGAATATATCAGGCGATGAGATTACAGATGGTGGTTGAATACAATTCTGCTGCTGACAACTCTTAGCGCCTCATGAATACCCTGTTTTGAGTTGCTATATTTGTTCCAACTCTATCCCACTTATTTTGTTGGTGCCACTTAATATGACGGAGGGTATCCTCAACATGAAACTCAGACTTTGTCTCTGTATGGACAGTGTAGTCTCCACAGAGACTGCAAAATATTCTCTCGTAATGATACTTTAATGGCCAGACATATCTGTGACAGGCAGTTTGCTTTTCCTTCTGGATGGCACCCATGTCACCTGCCACAATCAGAGTTTGATGCTGTATGCTCAGGACTTGGCCAGGTCTTAAGGCTATGGATGGTGAAGTACTCCACCCAGAATACATTCAGTGCCACCTGCTGTGCTCCTCTGAAATAATGTTCAACATAGAGGAGTGGGGACTCTTGTGGTACAGTGGTATTGTCCCAATCTCCAAGTCAGGAGGCTCAGATTCAAGTCCCTCCTGCTCCCGACGTTTCTGATAACGTCCCCAAACAGATTGCTTAAAATATCTCATACTGGCCATATGTAGTAATTGGAAGGAGGCTTCCTTGCCTTATTTGGCATGATGTCATGAGAGTTCATAGGGTCCACAGTCAATGTTGTGGACTCCCAGGTCAATTCTTCTCTACTGTATGCCACTGCTGTGGCACTTTCCTGGTGCATCTGACAGAAAAACCCAGAGATGATGATAGTTCTCAGGGACATTGATTCCTTGAGTATGAATATGTTTGACTGTTAACTGGCTCACCCCTGGGACAGCTCTCTGAAATATGGCACAAGCGCCCAGATGTTTGTTGGGGAAATATGCAAGGGCAACATTGTTGTCATTTGCCAAACTGAGAATGGCCCATCTGATTTCATTCCCTTTTCTTAAACTTCATGGTAGTTAAAATACAACATAATGTGTTACTAGGACATTTGAGAATCAGCCACATTGCAATGGAACTGGAGTCATAGGTCAATAATGCCAGGAGGTAAGGACTGCAGAGCATTCCTTCACAGAGCATTTGTCTGGATCCCAAGGATATCATTAAATGTAATAATAGAACCATGGAAATTTTACCAACGTATTTGATTTCTGCATTCATGAAAGTAAACTTAGTACAAGAAAAGGATTATTGTTCACTTTACAGTTACAGAATTTTAAATTTTATAGCAAAAATATGAAACATACCTTGCTTTAAATGCATCAAAATCTTTAGCAAGTTTCTTAAACAGTTTATGTTGTAATTCTAGAGGGGTTTCTCTAAAAATGGGAGATGGACAGTCATATAATGTGATCGCCCTGTAATAAAACACACTTTAGTTATAATATATTCACCATTATAGACAATAGACAATAGACAATAGACAATAGATGCAGGAGTAGGCCATTCTGCCCTTCGAGCCTGCACCGCCATTCAATATGATCATGGCTGATCATTCCTAATTAGTATCCTGTTCCAGCCTTATCTCCATACCCCTTGACTCCACTATCTTTAAGAGCTCTATCCAATTCTTTCTTAAAAGAATCCAGAGACTGGGCCTCCACTGCCCTCTGGGGCAGAGCATTCCACACAGCCACCACTCTCTGTGTGAAGTAGTTTCTCCTCATCTCTGTCCTAAATGGTCTACCCCGTATTATAACTCAAACTAGATAACTAATTTCTTGCATATTCAGCTGAAAAATAATATTCAAAAGTATTTTTCATGCCCACTATCAATTAATAACCCTGAATTAAGTGTTACGTAGAAATCCAATATCTATCATAATTTTCTTTTCATTACTGTCAGATTTCTGTTTCTTCAAATTGTAAACAGTGTCAGATAGCTCTCTATAGAACCAGGCTGGGCCAGAAACTTTCCATTTATGCAACATAACTAGAGAACAAGCAGTCCATATTGTTACCAACCTATCCTGAACTTAATTTATGAATATTAAGTATACAAAACTTTTTATTAACTAGCACTGATGGAACCAGGAGTGGGCTGGTTGCTCAAATATTCCGGATATGCAAGAGGCACGCATAACTGCAATAAACCCTGACCAAGACAAGCTTTGAGACATCAACATCCCTCAAAAAATCTAGGTAAAACCACACATTCAGTCATAGAAATATAAAATGCAGGAGCTATACACATCATTGTTATACTTAATTTACAACATACTGAAACATTGTGGTAGTTCATAGTATTTGGAATATAGGTTTTGCTGGTTTATCAAGACTGCCAGTTAAAGCAAACTTTGATATATTAGATTCCTATAGTTGCTTCCCTAGTTCAAAAATGTTAAAGCTGGGCTTACTGTCAAAGTAAATCAGGGCAAAACAGGCTATAGTTGCTGGCTATAATGATAAAATATATGTTGAATCCAATGTTTGTGGTATGACAAGACAGCTTATATACTCACTTGATATTCCAGTTCACTCTCAAATCTTCTTTCATGGCTTCGGTGACACATAGATTTGAATCAGAGAGCTTTCCAAAAAAACGTTCATACCTATTTTTTTTAAAATGGCAAGCACATTAAAGCATCCATCAAATCACAAACTGTGCAACTGCAATAAATATATAGTTCCTTTCTAAATAGCTTGAAAGTAGTGAGAAGGCAACAAGAACAAGTGATTGAGGCATCCACAATCAAGAAGTAGGAGAGCAAATCCTCAGCTCAGAATGGTTTGGACTGACCAAAATTAGAATAGTTTCCAAGAGGACACTGATGTACTTTTGGATGGAAAAAAAAAATAACCAAGAGATACAAAGTACAAGGGGTATTTCGGAAAAGCCATTGAGGGTAAAATATCCGTCATTATGAACCATATAAAGTTTATGGTGCTTGTTTTATTTAACTGTTTTACATACAATAAAGGTTTTGCTTAAATACATTCAATCGATTTATTAAAACAAGATGTTTGGACTTCTCCTTAAATGTTAATGATCCCTAGCAGGATTGTAATACTGTATGAAACATTTAAAAGCTATAATTATCCAGTTTCTGTTTAATATTTCTGTAGTACCTGAAAGCCCGTTTGTGAAAGGCAGCCTCCTCTTACGGAAAATTGCATTATAAAAATGCTGAATTTACCAAAAGCACCTTGACAGAAATTTAGGTGTCTTCGGTTTTTAAAACCTGTTGCAGCATCCCTATCACATGATATGCGACAGTTTTTAGGAGCAAAATTTCCACCTTCAGTCAAGATTTGGTCTCTAGAAGATATTGGAGCACTATTTACCCCATTCTAACAGACCACTCACTCATGCTGTAATCCTAAACTTGTGGCAAGAGCTTTATATTTTTACATTTGTATAAAACTACAGACTAACTCACTGGAGATTTTTTAAACAGATAACAGAGGGTTGATGAGGTGTAAAGAAAGTTCTGAAAGGCATTCCACGGGGTCACACAACACATTTATTAGTAATCAGAATAAAAGGGCACTGGCAACATGAGTACAAAATTGGCTCAGTGCTAGCAGAAAATAATAATTAGTGTGTGGGGAAATGTGGGAGGAGGTGTGGTGGTGGGCCCAGTGAGATATAGTGAGGAAAGAGATCAGTCTGAGACTGGTACAGTTGGGAGAAGGAACAAGTTGAAGAGTCAGGGCAGTAGGAACAAAACAGAGAATGATGTAGGGCTGATAAATTAAACTGCATTTATTTCAATTCAAGAGGTTTAACAGGTAAAGCAGATAAACTCAGGACATGGTTGGGACTGGATATCATAGCAATTACAGAGATGTGGCTCAGGGATGGACAGGACTGGCAGCTTAATGTTCCAGGGTATAGATGTTATAGGAAGGTTTGGAGGTTGGGTGGCATTTTTTAACTAAGCATAACAGTCTGGCTGTGCTTACGGAGGATATTCCTGGGAATATGTCAAGGGAAGTTATTTAGATGGAGCTGAGAAATAAGAAAGGGACGATCAAGTGACTGGGATTGTACTATAAACTCCCTAATAGTCAGCAGGAAATTGACAGACAAAATTGTAAGGAGTTATCGGTAACCATAATAGGGTGGTTATGGTAGGGCATTTTAGCTTTCCAAGCATAGACTGGGACTGCCATAGTGTTAAGGGTTTAGATGGAGAGGAATTTGTTAAGTGTGTACAAGAAAATTTTCTGATTCAGTATGTGGATGTACCTATTTGAAAAAATGCAAAACCTGACCTACTCTTGGGAAATAAGGCAGGTGACTGAGGTGTCAATGGGTGAGCACTTTGGAGCCAGCGACCATAATTCTATTAGATTTAAAATAGTGATGGGAAAGGAGAGACTGGATCTAAAAGTTAAAGTTCTAAATCAGAGGAGGCCAATTTTGAGAGTATTAGGCAAGAACTTTCAGAAGTTGATTGGAGGCAGATGTTCACAGGTAAAGGGACAGCTGGAAAATGGGAAGCCTTCATAAAATAAGGTAACAAGAGCCCAGTGACAATACTTTCCTGTTAGGTTGAAGAGGAAGGCTGGTGGATGCAGGGATTGCTGGATGGCGAGGGAAATTGAGGTTTAGGGAGAAAGTGAGGACTGCAGATGCTGGAGACCAGAGTTGAAAAGTGTGGTGCTGGAAAAGTGCAGCAGGACAGGCAGCATCCAAAGAGCAGGAGAATCGACGTTTCAGGGATAAGCCCTTCTTCAAGAATGAGGCTGGTGTGCCAAGCGGGCTGAGATAAAAGGTGGAGAGATCACTCCCTCCACGACTCCCTCGTCAGGTCTACACCCCCACCAACCCAACCTCCACTCCTGGCACCTTCCCCTGCAACTGCAAGAAATGCAAAACTTGCGCCCACACCTCCCCCCTCTCCTCCCTCCAAGGCTCCAATGGATCCTTCCATATCCATCACAAATTCACCTGCACCTCCACACACATCATTTACTGCATCCGCTGCACCCGATGTGGTCTCCTCTACATTGGGGAGGCAGGCCGCCTACTTGCGGAACGTTTCAGGGAACACCTCTGGAACACCCGCACCAACTAACCCAACCACCCCGTGGCTGAACACTTTAACTCCCCCTCCCACTCCGCCAAGGACATGCAGGTCCTTGGCCTGCTCCATCGCCAGACCTTGACCACACGATGCCTGGAGGAAGAGCGCCTCATCTTCCGCCTAGGAACCCTCCAACCACACGGGATGAATGTAGATTTCTCCAGCTTCCTCATTTCCCCTCCCCCCACCTTATCTCAGTCCCAACCCCCAGATTCAGCACCGCCCTCTTGACCTGCAATCATCTTCCCGACCTCTCCGTCCCCACCCCCCTCTCCGGCCTTTCAGCCTCACCCTCCCCTCCTTCCACCTATCGTACTCCCAGTGCCCGACCCCAAATTCCACCCCCCCCCAACCTTTTATCTCAGCCCGCTTGGCACACCAGCCTCATTCCTGAAGAAGGGCTTATGCTCCTCGGATGCTGCCTGGCCTGCTGAGTTTTTCCAGCACCACACTTGTCAACAAAATTGAGGTTTTAATCAAGAATAAAAAGGAAACATTCGTCAGGGTTAGATAGCAGGGATAGAGTGAATCCCTAGAAGTGTATATAAAGTTAAGGAGAATTCAAAGGGATTTTATAAATGCATGAAGGACAAAAGAGTAACTAGAGAGAGAATAGGGCCCCTTAAAGACAGCAAAGCTGCCGACGTGTGGAACCACAGGAGATAGGGAGATTCTAAACGAGTATTTTGCATCAAGTGTTTACTGTGGAGTAGGACACAGGGAAATAAATAGCAACATCTTGAAAATTGTCCACATTACAGAGATGGTGGTGCCGAATGTCTTAAAATGCATAAAGGTGGGTAAATCCCCAGGACCTGCTCAGATGTATCCTGCAACTCTGTGGGAAGCTAGGGAAGTGATTGCTGGGCTTCTTGCTGAGATATCTGTATCATTGATAGTCACAGGTGAGACGCCAGAAGGCTGGAGGTTGGCTAACATGGTACCGCTATTTAAGAAAGGGGTTAAGGAAAAGGCAGGGAACTATAGACGGTGAGCCTGACATCAGTGGTGGGCAAATTGTTGGAGGGGATCCAGAGGGACAGGATTTACATGTTTTAAAGGTAGGGACTAATTAAGGATAGTCAACACAGCTTTGTGCGTGGAAAATCGTGTCTTTTTGAAGAAGTAACAAATTCGATTAATGAGGGCAAAGCAGTACACATAATCTACCTGGACTTCAGTAAAGCATTTGACAAGGTTTCTCATGGTAGACTGGTTAGCAAGGTTAGATCACATGGAATACAGAGAGAACTAGTCATGTGGATACAGAACTGGCCTGAAGGTAGAAGACAGAGGGTAGTGGTGGAGGGTTGCTTTTCAGACTGGAGGCTTGTGACCAGTTTGCCACAACGAAACTGGGTGCAATACTCTTCATTGTTTATATAAATGATTTGGATATGAACATAGAGGTAGATTTATTAAATTTGCAGATGACACCAAAATTGGTGGTGTTGTGGACAGCAAAGAAGCTTACCTCAGAGTACAATGGGAGCTTGATCAGATGGGCCAATGGGCTGATGAGTGGCAGATGGTGCTTATTTTAGATAAATGCGAGGTGCTGCATTTTGGAAAGGCAAATCAAGGCAGGATTTACACACTGTAATGGTAAGGCCCTGGGGAGTGTTGCTGAACAAAGAGACATCAGAGTGCAGCTTCATAGTTCCTTGGAAGTAGAGTTACAGGTGGACAGGATAGTGAAGGCGGCATTTGGTATGCTTGCCTTTATTGGTCAGTGCATGGAGTATAGGAGTTGGAAGGTCATGCTGCAGCTGTACAGGACATTGATTAGGCTACTTTTGGAATATTGTGGGTCTCCTTGCTATAAGAAGGAGGTTGTTAAATCTTTTCTGAACCCTTTCAAGTTTAAGGATGCTGCCAGGGTTGGAGCTACAAAAAGAGGCTGAGTAGGCTGGGGTTGTTTTCCTTGGAGCATCGGAGGCTGAGAGGTGACCTTATGGAGGTCTATAAAATTATGAGAGGCATGGATAGGGTGAACAGTCAAGGCCTTTTGCTTAGAGTGGGGGAGTCTAAAACAAGAGGGCATACATAGGTTTAAGTGAGAGGGGAAAGATTTAAAAGGGACCTAAGGGGCAACTCTTCATGCAGAGGGTGGTGTGTGTATGGAATGAGCTACCAGAGGAAGTGGTGGAGGCTGGTACAATTACATCATTTAAAAGGCAACTGGATGGGTATATGAATAGGAAGGGCTTATAGGGATGTGGGCCAAGTGCTGGCAAATGGGACTAGATTTATTTAGGATATCTTGACGAGTTGGACAAAAGGGTCTGTTTCCATGCTGTACAGCTCTGTGATGGTAGATGCAATATTGATGGTCTCATATTAAATCTACCACTACAAGGATTCTAAAGACTCATTTTTTAAAAACTGCACATTCTTTACTTTTATTTTATATCAAACATGTTTTAAGCATCTGTTTTAATGTTGCATTTTCAGTTTTTGTGGTTAGCAAATAATAAAGCTCTCTCTTTCTTTCAAGAAAACTTTGGTAATTGGCTCCTTAACTTTGACCTAGCGAACTACATTTTAACTGAAGTGTGGCATTGCTGCTCGATTTCAAACATTTGTCACAACCAAGCAAGGGGGCTAAAAAAAGGGGAGCCAATTCGCCCTTCATCACCTGGTTGTAACACTACACATATTGGTCATGTGGTTGATCATGACGAAGGAAGCTGTACACTCCAATAAGCTACCAGTGGACTTGTCAAAGTGTCAAGTGGAAATTAGTCCAGAGAAGTGTGAGGTAATGCATTTAGGGGAGGGCAAGATATGGGAATACAGTAGAAATGGGAGAATATTGAGAAACATAGAAGATAGATATAGATCCTTTAGGACAGCAGGATGGTTAAATTAGCTGAATAAGATGACATAAGAATACTTTCCTTTTATTAGCCAAAGTAGGAGGGCAGGGATATTGTGTTGGAATGGTATAAAACAACGGGTAGAAGTGAGTTAGCATTCTGGTCAATGCAGTCAGAAGGATGTGAACAAAATAGAAAGAGTTCAGGTAGAGGTTCATCAAGAATGAAGGATTTTAGCTCTGAGGCAAGCTTGGATAAGCTGGGGTCCCACTATCCTTAGAACAGAGGAAGCCAAGTGGATTTGCAACTGAGGTGAATAAATTTATGGGACCTTTAGATAGTGTGGATGGGTAGGATCTACTTACGTCAGAGAAGTGAATCAGCAACACAGATGCAAACAGTGAGTTGGGTTACGAGGAGGTTGAGAATTTGCCTCACCCAGGTGTTGGTGGTGGGGTCTGGAGCACGCAGTCTGACAGGCAAGAACACTGCATGAAAAGAAACCTGATTATGCATAACTAGAAGCTATGGACTAAGAGTTGGAAAGTGGGAATAGGCTGGATTTTGTTTTTGGCTAGCTCTGACATAACGGGCCAATTTACCTTCTGTTGTTCTGGAAATGTGTCGCCTCTACTTTGATAAAGAACAGCAAAAATAAGAATTTATATCAGAATAAAAAAATGGAATACACTGTAACCTCTCCAGTCTGGAAATCAATTGTCCTGAAACACCAGGCATCAAGGATTTATTTCAGCAGACCTCCTAGTTCCGGATTGAGTGGAGATGTGGAACATATGGTACCTGGATGAATAAATACATTTTATAAATGCTTTAGAACATTTTCCATTGATTTGGATTTCAAGTAAAAATTTAGAACTATAGTGTTTCTGGTTCATATACTTGCAGTTTGGTATTCTAACATCATTCGATAATTCAGAAAATTCTGATTTTTCAAAATGACTTGGAGGCCCCAGGGTTTTGGACTAGAGAGGTTACAGAGTAATAGTGAACTACATAATGAAACTCATTTAATACGAACCATTTGGCAATCAGCACAATGGGATGATGATCTCCATGTGTCAAGCTCATTATGGTGTAACCATAATTATGCCAGTCAATAATAAATTTACTTCCTCTTAGCAAACATACTGCCCATACGGCAGCAATAGCAGGGAGGCCAGGTGGATTCTGTGTGTAAAATAAAGAGAATTTCCTACCATTTCATTCAAGTAGTTCAGCAAATGCAGCAGAAAGTATATAAAAAAATTAAATGTTTTACCTGTAGGAGCATATATGAAGGAGCATCAATCTTTAATAGAATGTAACATATCTGTAAAGTCTGCACAAAGACTTTGAGCCCATACTGGAAAATCTTAGATCCAACTAGAAGATATACAAACAAACTTTAATAATCTGAAAATGGTGTTTACAAAACATATACAAAATCTCTATCTTCATATAGATTATTATTGTTCACAAATGACAAACTAAGTCTAGATATTTACTAACACCCAATGAACTTTGAAGTTATATAAAACTGTAACACTCACATTTCATTGTTGTCAGGACTTCTGTTATGTAGACTATGTTAATCTTGTCATTACTTAAAACATCTCGATGAGGTTTTGCACCTGAAAGAAATTTAGACAAAGCCATTAAATATCTGAAAGTAACAATGCCCATAGTAGGCTTTGCATGTAAATACCTAATTAACTGCACAGGCAATTACTGATGGTGGTTAATAGTTAAAAGCAAAGAATAGTCACGGTGATTTGGTGGAAAAGCTGCTCGATTGCATGTGACAACACTCTGGATACAAGAGAAAATAAAAATCTGAAAATGACGCTTACGACTCAATGATAGTGACCACAGTTCTGACCCAGGAGATCTGCGTTCAAGTGACACCCGGTTATAGTCCAACAGGTTTAATTGGAAGCACTAGCTTTCGGAGCGCTGCTCTTTTATCTTTTAGCCACCTGATGAAGGAGCGTCGCTCCGAAAGCTAGTGCTTCCAATTAAACCTGTTGGACTATAACCTGGTGTTGTGTAATTTTTAACTTTGTACACCCCAGTCCAACACCAGCATCTCCAAATCATGTGTTCAAGTGCTATCTGCTCCCGAGGTCAGAGTCATACAGAATGGAAACAGACCCTTTGGTCCAACTCGTCCATGCTGACCAGATATCCCAAATTCATCTAGTCCCTTTGGCAGCACTTGGCCCATATCCCTTTAACCTTTCCTATTCATATAGGCATCCAGATGCCTTTTAAATGTTGCAATTGTACCAGCCTCCACCACTTCCTCTGGCAGCTCATTCGAAACACGTACCACCCTCTGCATGAAAAAGTTGCCCCTTAGGTCCCTTTTAATTTTTCCCCTCACCCTAAACCAATGCCCTCTAATTTTGGACTCTCCCACCCCAGGGAAAAGACCTTGTCTATTTAGCCTATCCATGCCTCTCAGTATTTTATAAACCTCTGTAAGGTCACCTCTCAGCCTCCAACACTCCAGAGAAAGCATATTCAGCCTCTCCTTATACCTCAAATCCTCCAACCCTGGCAACATCTTTGTAAATCTTTTCTGAACCCTTTCAAGTTTCACAATATCATTCCTATAGAGGGAGACCAGAATTGTACACAATATTCCAAAAGTGGCCTAACCAATGTCCTGTACAGTAGCAACATAACCTCCCAACTCCTATACTAAATGCTCTGACCAATAAAGGAAAGCATACCAAATGCCTTCTTCACTATCCTATCTACCTGCGACCTCACTTTTAAGAAACGATGTACCTGCACTCCAAGGTCTCTTTGTTCAGCAACACTCCAACATCTCTGAACAGATTTATTAGGAACACTATTTAAAAATCTGAAAATGCTGGTGTTTAAAACGAAATACTTTGAAGTAAAATACTGTTTGGATCTAGTATTATGTCATTGATACAACAGGAACAAGGGCAGGTTGTACACAGTTAATGGTAGAGCACTGGGGAGTGTTGCAGAACAGAGAAACTGAGGGGTTCGGGTGCATACTTCCTTGAAAGTTGTGTCACAGGTAGACATGGTGGTAGAGAAGGCATTTGGCATGCTTGGTTAGCACTGCTGCCTCACGGTGCCAGGGACCCATTGTTCAATTCCAGCCTCAGGCAACTGTCTGTGTGGAGTTTGCATATTCTCCCCATGTCTGCGTGGGTTTCCTTTGGGTGCTCTGGGTTCCTCAGTCAGCCCAAAGATGTGCAGGTTCAGTGAATTGGCCAAGCTAAATTTCCTATAGTGTCTAGGGATGTGTAGGTTAGCTATATTAGTTAGGGGAAATGTAAAGTAATAAAGGTGGGGGAATGGGTCTAGGTGGGATTACCTTCAAAGGGAGGATGTGGACTTGTTGGGCCAAATGGTCTATTTCCACAGTGTAAGGACTCTATTCTAGGAATTGGGACATCGTGTTGCAGTTGTACAGGACGTTAGATCACTTTGTTGTACTGTACACAGTTCCTGCCGCCCAGTTATAGGAAGGATATTTCAGGCAAAAGCCCTTCATCAAGAATGAGGCTGGGAGCCTTGGAGTGGAGAGATAAATGGGATGGGTGTGGGGCTGGGGAGAAGGTAGCTGAGAGTGCAATAGGTGAATGGAGGTAGGGGTGAAGGTGATAGGTTGGAGAGGAGGGTGGTGCAGATAGGTGGGAAGGAAGATTGACAGGTAGGACAGGTCATGAGGGCGATGCTGAGCTGGAAGGTTGGAACTGGGGTAAGGTGGGGGGAAGGGAAATGAGGAAATTGGTGAAGTCCAGATTGATGCCCTGGGGTTGAAGTGTTCCGAGGCGGATGATGAGGCGTTCTTCCTCCAGGCGTCGGGTGGTGAGGGAGTGGCGGTGGAGGTGGCCTAGGACTTCCTGACACTTCCCCTGCCACCACAGGAATTGCAAAACCTGTGCCCACACCTCCTCCCTGACCTCCATCCAAGGCCCCAAAGGAGCCTTCCATATCCATCAAAGTTTCATCTTGCACTTCCAACAGTCATTTATTGTATCCGTTGCTCCCGATGCGGTCTCTTTTACATTGGGGAGACTGGACACCTTCGCGCAGAGCGCTTTAGGGAACATCTCCAGCACACCCGCACCAATCAACCCCACCGCCCCGTGGCCAAACATTTCAAATCCCACCTCCCACTCTGCCGAGGACATGCAGGTCCTGGGCCTCCTCCACTACCACTCCCTCACTACCCGACGGAAGAAAGCCCCATCTTCTGCCTCGGGACACTTCAACCCCACAGCATCAATGTAGACTTCACCAGTTTCCTGACCCCACCATGTGGACTTCCCCCTCCCCACCTTACTCCAGTTCCAACCTTCCAGCTCAGCACCATCCTCAAGACCTGTCCTACCTGTCAATTTTCCTTCCCACCTATCTGCTCCACCCTCCTCTCTGACCTATCACCCTCGCCCCCACCTCCATCCACCTAATGCACTCTCAGCTACCTTCTCCCCAGCCCCACACCCCTCCCATTTATCTCTCCACCTCCAAGGCTCACAGCCTCATTCCTGATGAAGGGCTTTGCCCAAAACGTCGATTTTCCTGTTGCTCGGATGCTGCCAGACCTGTTGTGCTTTTCCAGCACCACTCTAATCTTGACTGTAATCTCCAGCATCTGCAGTACCCACATTGCCAATAGGAAGGTTATTATTAAATTGGAGAGGGTGCAGAAAAGCTGTATCAGGATGTTAGTGGGACTGGAGATTTAAATTATAAGTAGAGACTGGATAGGCTGGGAGTTTTTCCATTAGAGATTGAGAGCTGACTGTATAGGGGTTTACAAAATTATGAGGGGCATTGATAAGGTGAATAGCCTTTTCCCTAGGGTAGGGAAGTTCATACCTAGAGGACAACATTTTTAGGAGCGAGGAGAAAGTCTTAAAAGGGGCCTGAGGGGCAACATTGTCACACTCAGGATGTTTGCATGTGGAATGAACTGCCAAAAGTGATAGATGCAGATATAATAACATTTAAAAGATATTTGGACAGGTACATGACTCGGAAAGATTTAAAGAGAGATTGGTCAAATGCAGGCAAATGTGAAACCTGGTCAGCATGCACAAGCTCGACTGTAGGATCTGTTTCTGTGCTGTATGACTCTATACTGCACAAAATGTCCCTATTTCAACAAAGATTCCCTTTATTTGTGTCTTTCTTCATTAATTCACAGAGTATAAATGCAAGAAATCATATTCAACTTGTATAAGATACAAGTTCAGTCTTAGCTGCTGTATTGTGTTCAGTTCTGTCCATCATATTTTAGGAATAATATGAAGGCATAGAAAGACAGAACAAAGTGCTCAAGAGGTTTGCAGGAATGATTCCACAATGAGGGATTTCAATTATGAAGATCGATTAGTGAAGTGGACACTGTTTCTTGGGGAGAAATGAAGGCCAAGAGGAGGTTTGACTGACGTATTCAAAATCATTCAGGGTCTGGACAGAGTAAATGGGAGAAAATAGTTGCACTCATGTAAGATCAGAAGCAAAAGGGTACAGATTTATAACAATAAATAAGAGAAGCAAAATTGATATGAGAAATAACTTTTCTTACATAATGAATGGGTAGGTCTGGAATGCATTGCCAGACAGTATGATTGAGATTGGATCAATTAAGTCATTCAGCAAGCAATTAGACTGCTCTTTGCAAGGTTGCAGGGAGAAGGCAGAGAACTGCACTGGGTGAAATGCTTATTTGGATAGCCACCGTAGATACCTTGGTTCAACGGCCTCCTTCTGTGCTTTAACAATTCTGTGACTCTGTGTGAACTTTACTGTCATCCTTCTATCTAGATGAGGTGTTGGATATACATCAAAACATTTGTGATGGGGGCAGTTTCACATAGCACCCCACTTTTGCGAATGGCTGGAGATCAGTCCGAGAGAGGCAGGTTCTGCCACGTGCGAGGTGGTCATTACTGTGTTTCTAAGGGTTGTTGCTTTTAAGGTGGCACCTGTTGTCAAGTTGCTACATAGACTCACACAGCACGAAAACAGACCCTTCATTCCAACCAGTTCATGCTGAACATGATCTCAAACTAAACTAGTCGCACCTGCCTGCTCCTGGCACACATCCCTCCAAACCATTCCTATTCATGTACTTATTCAAATGTCTTTTTAATATTGTAAATGTACCCACATCTACCACTTCCTCAGGAAGTTCATTCCACACCTCTCTGTAAAAAGATTGGCCCTTCATGTCTTTTTTAAATCTTTCTCCTCTTACCTAATCTTGAACTCCCATATCATGGGGAAAAGTTAACTACCATTAACTCTTTCTTTTCCTGTCATTTTATAATAAACTTCTATAAGGACTCCTTTCAACCTCCTACCTTCCAGTGAAAAAGGTTCCAGACTTCCTTTCAAACTCAAAGCTTCCATACCCAGCAACATCCTGGTAAATCTCTTCTGAACCCTTTCCAGCTTAATAATATCCTTCCTATAACTGGGAGACCAGATCTGGACACAGTACTTCAGAAGAGGCCTTGCCAATGTCCTAGGTAAAAACAATGACTGCAGATGCTGGAAAGCAAATACTGGATTAGTGGTGCTGGAAGAGCACAGCAGTTCAGGCAGCATCCAACGAGCAGCGAAATCGACGTTTCAGGCAAAAGCCCTTCTGTACAACCTCGACATAACATCCCAACTCCATTACTCAAAGGACTGAGCAATGAAGGCAAGAGTTACCAACCTGTCCACACGTGACACAAAACTTCAAAGAACTATATAGCTGCACCCCTAGTTCTCTCTGTTCTACAACACTCCCCAAGGCCCCACCATGAATTGAATAAGCCCTGCCCTTGCTTGGTTGCACCAAAATACAATACTTCACATTTATCCAGATTGAACTCCCCCTGGCATTTTCCAGCCCATTGGCCCATTTGATCAAGATCCTTCTGCAATCTTAGAAAACCTTCTTCACTGCCCACTATGCCACCAATGTCTACAAACAGACTAACCGTACCTTCACCGTGACCCATATGGGCCCACCGTGGCCATTTCCCTCTGTTGTTGGGCAGTGTCTCCAAGCTGTCAGAAGTGATGTTTACGGCCTTCTATTATTCAGTGGATAGGATAGGTTGCTATGAAAATGCAGTAAAGCACGAATAAAGACTTGATAATCTAGTCTTGGATGGAAGAACACCATGGAGGTCTTGAAGCATCTTAGGGCGTTATTAGACAGGCAAATGATGCATTTACAGTACTTTAGAGGGAAATACTCTTTCTGCAATGTTATATAATCAGAGGTTTATATTATTTTAATCATAGTTTTGATTACTGTGGGAATGTCCGGCCATCAGTTTATGACTGAGGTTAACTGAGAGGAGACCCTGGCACACAGAGGGCTGGTTGTTTTCGGTGGTTACCCGGAGCAATCACACACTTACCGGGGTATCCGAGCAGAGTCACCGTGAAGCCGTTCCGGCTCAGGGACATGGCGTGGTTCAACATCCGCGGACTGCGGCCCAGGTCCCCGAGCACCAGCACACACACCCTGCGGCAGGGACCGCCGCCCGCTCGGCACCGGGCCAGCAGCACACAGGCCCCCGCCGACAGCACAGCCCCAGCCCCGCACAGCGCGGGGAGACAACCCCATCCGGCGGCTGACAGCACCGCCAGCGGGAGAAGGAGCACCAAGGCCCAGAGGCCGGCCATAGCAACCGCCAGCGGGGGGGGGCGGGGCTACGGAGGAGGAGGGGCATGCGTGTGGTGGGACCAATGAGAGGAGGGGGGGTGGTGCTAACGAGGGGCGGGGCTAGTGAGGGGACGGGCTAGTGATGAGTGACTGGAGAAGGGGCGGGGCTCCTGTGGGCGAAAGGCCCGTGTGGGGCGGGGCTAATGAGGGGGCGGGGCTAGTGGGAGGTTGTGCTAGCGATAGCCACGGCAGGTCAGTGCGGGGCGGGGCTAGCGAGGGGGCGGGGCCATTGGTGGGCGGGGATAGAGATGAGTGGCTAGTGAGGATGAAGGTCCAATGAGGGGTGAGGCCAATGAGGGGAGGGGCCAGTGGGTGGGATGTGCTGAGAGGGGTGGGTTTAGTGAGGGGGCGGGGCCAGTGAAGGGGTTTGCCTGGTGAGGGGACGGGGCTGGAGTGGGTAGGGGGCTGGCGAGGTGATGGGCTAGTTAGGCATGGGTGCATTAAGGTGTTGGGGCAAGTGTAGGATGACATTAACGAGGGTCCACTGAGGGGTGGGGCCTGAGGGAAAGGTGAAGGGGATTGGAGGAGAGCGAACACAGGGAGGGAGGGTGCAGGGGCTAGTCAGGGGGTGGGACCAGGGGGAGATGGGTTGGTCTAGAGTGGGGTGGGAGAATTAAGAGTGGGGAGGTTCCTGTGAGGAGAAGGAGCTACAGGGAGAGGGGGCCATAGAGTGAGGAGGAGGGGTTACAGGGATTGGTGTGGAGTGAGGGGAGGGGCTCCAGAGGGAAGGTAGGGGTCAGAGAGAAGGTGAGGGACTGGACTGTGAGAGTGCTGGAGGGAGGGATACAGACTAGAGAGGCAAGGAGGGGCTAGAAGGAGAGGGGCTACAGAGGGGAAGGGACTGGTGTGGGGGGGCTAGAGTGAGGATGTGGGGCTAGAGATGGTGGGGGCTAATGTGAGAGGGTAGGCACGAGAGAAATTGGGAGGGTTTAGAGGGCAGGGTTGGGCTGGCATTCCCTGGCTTGACAGCTTGGGAGACATGCTTTGATTAATGACACAATTGAGATTAAATTTTCTTAGCTCTTTTACTGCTTCAGGATTCTAACCAAACACTGTTGGTCTGGAATTTTCAAACCAAAACCTTTACACTGAGGAAACCTATTTCCTAATTGTTCTGAACCAATTACTTTCTTCAGGATAAACTGTTTTAATCCATAATGTCAGCCATATCTTCTTTGAACTGAACTAAAAGCTATGGGTTTTCCCTCTGCAAAAACAAATCTTAAAATTGTTCAAAGCCAAAAGGAAGCTAATACCATCAGTGTTTGCTTTCTCCAATCACACAACTATGACATCATATTCCACCTGTAGACATACAGCTCTACCTCCCTGCCAGTTCTCTTGACTCCTCCACTGTCTCTAAGTAATCAGACTGCTTGCCAAATATTTAGTGTTGGATAACCAGAAATTTTCTCCAATGTTTTGGCAAAAAAAAACAATGGCATTACATTTGGGGGTCCACATTACAAAGTCCATTCTCTGTTTAACAACTCTCAGTTGTTTGCTGGCAATTGATGTCAAGCCAGACCATTGCAATCTTAATATCTTATCAAAGCCAAAGGTGGACCATCTGCAACAGACCTGAGCCAACACCAAGAGGCTCAACTTCAAATCTCCGTAACATCTTTTGACTCCTCCATCCCTCAGCTCATCATTTGCTGAAACCCTCATCCAAATACTCAAATACTCTTTTGGCCAATACCATCTATCAACCCCTCAGAAAATGAACAGGAAATGACATCACCACAAACCCCAGGAACCAGTGGGCGGCACGGTGACACAGTGGTTGGCACTGCTGCCTCACAGCGCCAGAGACCCGGGTTCAATTCCCGCCTCAGGAGACTGACTGTGTGGAGTTTGCACATTCTCCCCGTGTCTGTGTGGGTTTCCTCCGGGTGTTCCGGTTTCCTCCCACAATCCAAAAATGTGCAGGTTAAGTGAATTGGTCTGCTTGTCGTGGTTTATTCTTGAGGAATCTGCGCACTGTATTTTTTGAGTATCCGTTCTTCTTGAATACATTGTATAGGTGGTTCTCTGTTTTCTGAAGTTCGTCTGTGCTGCAGTGTGTGGTGGCTCGTTGGAATAGTGTTCTGATTCAGCTTTGTTTGTGTGTGTTGGGATGGTTGCTGGTATAGTTAAGTATTTGGTCAGTGTTTGTCAGTTTTCTGTATACACAGGTTTGTAGTTCTCCGTTGTCCTTTCTTTTGACTGTGACATCCAGGAATGCGAGTTTGTTATCGGTTTCTTCCTTCTTGGTGAACTTTATGTCTGTGAGGGTGTTGTTGATGATGTTAAATGCCTCTTCTATCTTGTTTCACTTTGTGATGACAAAGGTGTCATCTACATAGCAGACCCAGATTTTTGGTTTGATGGTTGGTCGGGCTTTTGCTCTAGCCTTTGCATTACCGCTTCTGCTATGAATCCTGATAGCGGAGATCCCATGGGTGTGCCGTTGGTTTGTTTGTAGATTATGTTGTCGAAAGTGAAGTGGGTGGTGAGGCAAGGTCCACTAGCTTCATGATGTTTTCGTTGGTAATGTGATTGATGGTGGTTGGGATGTGTGTGATGGTCTCTTCTAAAAGTGTGGTAAGTGTTTCCTTTGCCAGGTCAATGTTGATGGAGGTGAACAGTGCTGTTACGTCGAATGAGATCATTGCTTCGTCTTCCTCTATTTTGGTGTTTTTGATGATTTTTAGTCCATAGAATTGTGGGGTATTGGTCCCGTCTGGTTTCATTTTCTGGAATTCTGTCTTGTTTAATCATTGGGAATTGTGTAATTTTCTTAGGAGATATGTAATTTTGTTTCCTAGACACAACCCTCTCTCCCTTGTAGCCCTACACAAGGATGAAAAAAACCACCATTTTGACTGGGACAACACATCTATCCTGGGACAGGCTAAGCAAAGACATGCCAGAGAATTCCTAGAGGTCTGGCACTCCAACCACAACGCCATAAACAAACACATAGATCTAGATACCATCTATCAACCCCTCAGAAAACGAACAGGAAATGACATCACCACAAACCCCAGGAACCCCATCCAGGAGAAAGATATAAATAGAAAGCAGGAGACAACAATTTCACTTCACTTGGAGGTCGCTACTGATGATATTACCTAGCCAGGTAATGAAATGTCTGGATATCAAACTTACAGCTCAGCCAGCAAACCTACACCCTAAACCTCAACCTGAGCTACAAACCTTCACAAACCTTGCATTCCTATTCATCTACCACCCCTGTGTTCATTAACCTACATTGGTCCAGCAACACCTCACTTTTAAAACTGTCATCTTTCAATCCCTCCAGGGCCTCTCCCCTCTCTATCTGTTGAATCTTTTGCAGTCCCAGAACACTCCAATATATCTGTAATGATGTCCATTAAAATTATAAGGGAAGTGTATATTTGAATCACTGATTCTGCTTGTTCTGAATTTCTCTCTGTCTCAACCACTCTTGGAATGTTCAAATATAACACAACTTGTATCTTATTTACTTGAATTTTCTTTTCTTACTTTTTCTTTCCCTTGTCTTCTCTCTATTGGTCCAATCTTCCTTTCCATCTTCTCCTGCACCCACTTTGATCATAATTCACTCTCGTTTTTCCATTCTTCCTCTAATTCTTTTCCAATACTCTTTAAGTTCAGAAGTCAAGGAAATAGAATGTTAGACTGTCTTTATCAAGGCCTCAGATGTCCCCATTGACTTCACCATGATCAATTTGCAGCCAACATAATTGAGTAGACAAATGAGGCAAAATTGTAGCTCAGGCATGCTTGAGATGTTCCACGAGACAAATTCTGGCCACCAGATTCTGCAATTAGCATCTGCAACATCTGGCTACAATGATTTACTTGGCGCAATCAAAAAAGCTACATGACAACTAGAATTGTTGGAATTACATTTGTATACTTTTATTCATTCGTGGGATGTGGGCATTGCTGGCCGGGGCCAGCATTTACTGTGCATTCCTAGTTGCCCCCTTGAGAAATGGTGGTAAGCTGAGTTCTTGAACAGCCACATACTGCCGCAGACCCAGTCTAGCACCTACATCCTTTAAGACCCAGCCAGCTTGATCAGTACTGCTACTGCTGAGCCATTCTTGGTGGTGGACATTGAAATTCCCCAGTCAGAGTACAGTTTCTGCCCCTGCCACCCTCAGTGCTTCCTCCAAGTGTTGTTCAAAATGGAGGAGCACTGATTCATCAGCCATGGGAGGACGGTACATAGTAATCAGCAAGAAATTTCCTTGCTCATGTTTAACCTGAAGCCATAAGCTTTCTGGGGGTCTGGGACTCCCAGGGCAATTCCCTCCCCACTGTATATCACTGTGGGACAGGACATACTCAGAGATAGTGATGGTGGTATCTGGGACATTGTCTGTAAGGTATGATTCCATGAGTATGACTAAATCAGGTTGTCGCTTGACTCATCTATGAGACAGCTCTCCCAATTTTGGCACTAGGCCTCCGATGTTGGTGAAGAAGATTTTGGAGGGTCAACAGGGCTAATTCTACTGTCATTTATTCTGGTGCCAACTGGACTTTCTTGAGACTTTGTAGTGATTGAGGTGGTATGGTAGCTCAGTGGTTAGAATTGCTACCTCACAGCACCAGGTACCTGGGTTTGTTGTGTGGGTTTGCTCCAGTTCCTCAACAGTCTAAAGGTGAACAGGTTAGGTGGATTGGCCAAGGGAAATACAGAGTTATGGGGGGGGGGGGAGAGTGGGTCTGTGTCTGGATGGGTTGCTCTTTGGAGCGGATGACAGGCTGAATGGCCTTCTTCCATGCTGTAGGGATTATATATTTTTTAACTTGAGGGGCTTGCGAGGCCATTTCAGAGGACAGTTTAGAGTCACCACATTGCTGGCTGTGGATCTGGAGTTACATGTAGGCCAGACCAGGTGAGGTCAGCAGATTTCCTTCCCTGAAGGACTTTAGTGAGCCAGATAGGTTTTTTCAGACAATCAACAATGGGTTTCATGGACTTCAGTAGGTTCTTAATTTTAGACAACTTTTATTGAATTCAAATTTCACATCTGCCATAGTAGGATTCAAACCTGGGTCCCCAGAACAATAGCTGGATTTCTGGATTAATAACCTGGCGCTGATATTGTTAGGCCATCGTCTGCCCCTCTACATCTAAATATTACTTTAATTGCACCAAAAGTAAACTATGCAATAATCATGAAAAGGATACATCTAAATATTGGTTTCAATTCATTCTTTGCTCTATAGAAAAACAACAGCCTTGCTTATAGTCCTGCTAACCTGCAATATACCACTTCCTTTTTCATTTTAATTATGATTTTCTGAATTTGGATTACATCTGTGTCCCCTTTTATTCGTAACTTGCATAGTTAAATCTTCTGCTAAAAAGAGCCACATGAATAAAGGTGAGGTACCAGCAGATGGCGATGTAACTCCATGATGCTACAAGGCCATTGGGAATACTAAACATGGCATGTAGGGCGATTAGAGAGAAACATGTAGAGGATTCAGAAGCAGAATTCAGGAAGGTGCCTTACCCATCTGCAGCCAGGTAAAGGATTTCTCAAAATAAGGAGAGAGGAACCGGTAAACAGAAGGGAGAAATCGATTTGCCGTTAGCCATATCAGAACCAACTACACCGTGGAGAATAAAGAGGAAGTGGGTTCTCTTCCAAGAACATCAGGAACTTGGAATTAAGTGAATAACATGGAAGATCACAGGTACTGGTTTCAGGAATACTACCCTGTTCACTTGCTAACCTATTGAACAACTTGAAATGAGGAAGGTGGGGTTGAATCCTGTAGAAATTACATTACTGTAGCCTCAAAGAAGTAGGAGATTGTGCAGAAAAGAATCAGACCGAGGGATAGAATCAAAGGCTCATTGGAAAGCTATGGATATTGCAGATGGAAGAGCAGAAAATGATGGGAGCACACGGTTGTTTAGCAGCATCTGCATAGACTTCACCTGACGAAGGGGCAGCACTCTGAAAGCTTGTGATTTTAAATAAAGCTGTTGGCCTAGAACCTGGTGTCATGTGACTTCAGACAGTATCTGTATATAGAGAGAGAAAAACAGAGTTAACAGTTCAGGCCTATGATCATTTGTCAGTATTGGGAAAGGTTAGAGATGGAAAAGAAGTATTAAGCAATGAGTGGGTGAGGTGAGTACAAAGGAAGGTCTGTGACAGGATGGAAGACAGGACAGGTTTAAAGACAAATGTGAGTCCTCCATGGCCTTAGAAAATAGGTTGGGCAGGAGAGCAAGAAGGAAAGCAAAGACCCAGAGTCTAAGGAGACCACCCCACCACTTGCTCAAGGACCCTTTCACTCATTATCAATGTTGTCCCCCAGTCTGAAGCCCACCCTTGGGGGTTTTTTTAACCATTCTTGACCTTTTCATGGAAAACTGCAAGCTTAACATTGTCTCAACCTCTGTGCTCCCCTCTCTCACTGTACCCTGTCTCCTTATAAACTTGCTGCATTCCATTCCAATCCTGGCTCTGTTACCAAACCTGCAGACCAGGGCGGTGTTACTGTTACACCTGACAGATTCAATGTTGCTGCTGCCTGTGTTACGATGGTGTAGTTGGCCGTTCATGAACACGGCACACGTGTGCAATTTTATTAAAGAGAAATTGAGCTTCCTGTCATTTCATCTTCATGTTGCTGCAGTTACTACTTCTGACATTAGTTGTTTTATATTTTGCTGTTTGAAAATTGATGTGGGTGTGGTGTGGCATTAGTCTTTAAGCTGCCCTGCTTTTCACGCCTCTGATTGGTGTATTTCTTCACTCGAGAATTGTCTTGTACAAGTCTGTACTGGACTTGGTCAACTTCTTCATATTCCCTGTGATGTTTATCGTGCCACTTCTGCCTTTCCATTTGATAGAAGATAAAATGGAGATCACACACAGTGTTGAATTTCCCAATGCTTAATGAAGCAGTTGAATTCTGCCCTCGTGAACGGAGGGCTATGATCATTTGTGACTATGTCTGGAACATCGTAGCAACTGAAATGTACCTTCAGGCATTCTATATTCTTCCTGGTTGTCATTGACTTCAGCTGGTCCACTCCAAGTAGTCAGAATAGTGACTGTCAGTGACAAGATCATCCATTCCTGTGATAGTGTAGAGGACTACTCCCAGCTTCCTTCGTGGTTCATCTGGGATGTCATGTGTCAGAAGTATCTGTTTAACTTCCTTAGCCTGGTACTCATTGTAGGTACAACACTGGCTGACGTGGGTCTTAATCTCACTGCTCATGTTTGGCACTTTTCTTGCCTTCCTCTGACTAGACTCAGTTCCTCTCCTCTCATCTCCTCAAGGGTAGTGACTCTATTCCCTTAATACAACATGCTAGCTTGGGCAATGAATTCAGCTGTAATAATTTCTAATACTTTCTGATAGCAACAGGTTTATCCTCAATGATTTCAAGCCATCTGTCCATCACTACTTCCTTCAGTGGTATCTTGTGCAGACTTTGCTTGATTGAAACAAGACTCTTTGAAATTGTTTTTAGATTTAGTATCTCTGCTGAGTTCATAACTTCCAGAACATATCAAGCTGTTGCCTCTCAGTGAACCTGGAAGATTGGACACTGTGTCTTAATATCCTCGACTTTCTTTGAAGGGACTACTGTTCTGACAATGTATTCATCTTTCCCTTGCTTGTATGTCATGTCCAGAAGATATCTTTGTCAAGAAAATAGCATTCTTGAGAAAGGTACTCTGAATTGGCATGTGATCAGACTCCACTGTCACTTTGTCTCTCCCAAACAAGGGATTGATCAAAATACTCAAAGCCAAAAGCTAGGCACTTTCTTTGAATTGCATTTTCTGTGGTACAGTTGGCATTAATGCCCCGCATCCAAATGTACCTGGTTGTCCTTGCTGCAAAATAATTTCCACTGGCTAATCTCATTGGCATCACACAAGGTGAAGTCTTAATTTACACTGTAATACTTCAGTACTGGTGCTGTTGTCACTGGTTGTTTGATTCTAGTGAAAGCTGCTTCTTGCTCTGTGTCCCAGTATCACACTGTGATGACAAATTAAGCAAGCACTTAGCTAAATAATTCATGAATCCAACAGGTCATGGCACTGTTCTCACATCAGTGGGTCACTGCACCTCTGTCACAACTGTCACCTTGTCAGGATCCAGGTAAGATCCTTTCGTTGTCAACACGTGACCTATGTAGTGAACTTCAACCATCTTTGATTGCATCTTTCTCTTTTCACCTTTGGGTTGTCTGGTGAGTCACTCTAGCTGTTTGCTGTAAATTCTCATTATGATCTGTGATGGCTTCTTCCATTGTAACCCCCCCCCATCGGCAGACCAGCAGGTTATCCACAGAAGCTTCCAACTCAGGAAGGTGACTGACTGTCTGGCACTCTCTGTGTGGGTATGCTTCAATTTAAGTGTGTCAAACACGTTGTGAAACTTGAAAGGGTTCAGAAAAGATATACAAGGATATTAGGTGAAATTGAGGACTGCAATGTTGGAGATCAGAGTCAAGATTAGAGTGGTGCTGGAAAAGCACAGCAGGTTAAGGCAGCATCCGAGAAGCAGGAAAATTGATGTTTCGGGCAAAGGCCCTTCATCTGGAATAAGCCCTCCAGCACCACTCTAATCTATACAAGAATGTTGCCAGGGTTGGAGGGCTTGAGCTATAAGTAGAGGCTGAATAGGCTGGGGCTGTTTTCCCTGGATTGTCGGAGGCTGAAGGATGACCTTATAATGGTTTATAAAATCATGAGGGACACGGTTAGGGTGAATAGTTAAGACCTTTTCTCCAGTTAGGGAAGTCCAGAACTAGAGGGCATAGGTTTCAGGTGAGAGGGGAAAGATTTAAAAGGGACCTAAGGGACAACGTTTTCACACAGAGGGTGGTGTGTGTATGGAATGAGCTGCCAGAGGAAGTGGTGGAGGCTGGTACAATTACAACATTTATGGATGGGTATATGAATAGGAAGGATTTAGAGGGATATGGGCCAAGTGCTGGAAAATGGGACTAGATTAGGTTAGGATATCTGGTCTTCCAGCCGGAAATTGAAGGCAGAGCAATGGACAGAGTTCAGTGCAGTGAGGGTGGAGTGTTCTCGACTTTTGCAAAAAAAACGAGTAGTCTGAGAGAGGGAATGAGTGACAGCAAGACCCTGGAGATTAAAACCTACAGTCATGGCTTACACAAACAGGTGAGCAGTTGGTTATTGAGTTTTAAGTTTATCTTTCTCTCTAATTAGAGGCAGTACTACAAACTGGTAAAAGCGAGACTGAAGGGCAATATTCATTTTTAAAGTTTCCAGCATGAATGTGCTTCAGAAATCACAGATAATCTAAGATTAGATTACTCACAGTGTGGAAACAGGCCCTTCGGCCCAACAAGTCCACACCGACCCGCCAAAGCGCGACCCACCCATACCCCTACATCTGCCCCTTACCTAACACTACGGGCAATTTAGCATGGCCAATTCACCTGACCTGCACATCTTTGGACTGTGGGAGGAAACCGGAGCACCCGGAGGAAACCCACGCAGAGACGGGGAGAACATGCAAACTCCACACAGTCAGTCGCCTGAGGCAGGAATTGAACCCAGGTCTCTGGCGCTGTGAGGCAGCAGTGCTAACCACTGTGCCACCGTGCTGCCCATGCTGTCTGTTGAGTGATATTTCTAAACCTAACAAGTGGAACCAAATGCAATAAAGATGCCAGGACAGGCAATGGAGCCAGCTGCAGTATGTGTAAGGGGTTTGCTTGCTGTCTACAACAACCATCTCTGGAGTAAGTGACTGCAGCTTGAGAAGACTTGGCTCAGAGTTGATCAGCTGGAATCAGAGATGCTGGATCAAAGTAAAATTCTCCGGGCATTTTTTTTCCCAGAAGGTCAAAGCCCTTACAGTGTCTCCTTCTGATTCTGTCTGTGGGCAGGGGTGTCATGGTAGAAGAGGCAGCTATAGGGATACACACAGTAGCAGTAGGGGAGCCTCAGCCCTGGTCATTGACCATCAAGTTCAATATTCTTGCGGCTTCTATGGACTAGAGCAAGGAGGACGAGCAAAATGACCATGGCACAGGGGACCATGCAAATGGCGGAATAAGATGAAATCTTATTTTGTAGTAGTAGGACGGTGGAGATACTGATCCCTGTAGCCTAGAGCATGAAGTCTGGATTGCCTGCCCAATGCCAGGGTTAAGGACATCCTTTTCCTCTGGAGAGGAGCTTCAAGTGGGACGGGTAAATATTCCAAGTGTCATGATTTCTGTGGGTACCAAGAGCAGAGGTAGAACAAGAAAGAGGTTTTGCTGAAAACATATGAGGAACCAGGGCCTAAATTGAAAAGCAACCCCACAAGACTAACAATCTCTGATATATTACATGATCAACAAACAAATTGGCATAAGGTAATAAAGATTAGAGGGTTGGATGGGGGCCTCATTGACTAGTGTGGGAGAAATTGATATCAATTCATGTGGATTGATACCTGTGTAAGAGAAAGGGGAAACTACCATTGAGACAGCCTTCACCTAAACCAGGTAAAGTGTATAACTAGGGCTTTCTTTATTTATACATTATGGGATATGGGTGTTACCAGCTGAGCCATCCTTCGAGGCCCTTGAGGAGGTGCTGGTAGACTGCCTTCTTGAACAGCTGCAATCTATTTTGTGACGGTAGACCTACAATGCCTTTAGGGAGATAGTGCCAGGATCTTGATGCAGGAGCAGTGATATGTTTCCAAGTCTGGATGGTGAGAGGCTTCGAGGGGACCTTGCAGATAGTGGTGTTCTCAGGTATCTGCTGCCTTTATCCTTCTAGATGGGAGTGATCTGGAAGTTGCTGTCTGAGGAATACATTCTTGCAGTGTGTTTTGTAAACGAAACACACTGCTGCTCCTAAGTGTCCGTAATGAAGGGCGTGTATGTTTGCGGATGTGTATCGATTAAGTTGTCCCGGATTATGTCAAGCTTCTTGAACATTATTAGAGCGACACTCATCCAGGCAAGTGGAGAATAAATAATGGAGGTGAAATGGTTCACCTGAGGGGAGATTTGGCAAGTTATGGTGTAAAAACAAGACAATAGTGCAGATAGCAATAACCAAAGTACAACAGGACTGAACGGAGCTACAAACAGCAAATAATTCCACAGAGAGTGTGATGTGTATAACTGTAATTGGGAATCACCATTTTCTGCACTCCATAAATTGCGTACAAAAGTCTCTTCAATAGTGTTTCAGACATTCGTTACGATAAAGGTTTTAGAATGTGAATTCTTGCAGCAGACATTGTGGAAACTCCACTTTTCACTAAGTGTGGAAATACTTTCATGAGTCAGCTTATTATATATGGGATTGGTGTTGGTATAGGTGATAGTATTAACATTTCTGACTTTTTGTATGATGGAGTCAGTAACAGAGAAAATTTAGGGCAAGAGAAAGATAACAAGGTGATTGAGAGCAAGTCAGAATTATGAATACATAGAGAGATAAAGCACTACTAAAATGGAGCTGACCGATAAAAAGACAAAGAAGAAATATTATTATATCATAATTGTTACTGTTGTCTTGCAATAATCAGTCAGACAGACAGCAAAAGACTTAATGTAACAGATCAGTCTAGGAACTATGCTCAGAGTCAGCTATAGAGAATGTACGTTTTTGCCAATGAACTAGTCAAAACAAACAAGGACACGGAGTCTTACCTGATTTGCTGACAATGTTACATGATATTTTGTACATAAATTGCACAAAATATTGGGTGAATGTACTGAACCTACTCAGGGTTAAGCAAAGGATTATCATATAAAGCAATGCCATTTCCAGTTTGATAACGTGTGTATATTTGTCGTTTTCCTTTACTTAATAAAGATTCAAGTGTGTCTGACTTGTTTGGAACACTCCACCTGTAAATTTTCTCTTTATGTGGAAGTTAAAGGATAAACTGATTTAATTTGTTACTAATCTAATGAATGTTAAGAGGACTGTTTGTAATAACATGCAGTACTTCTATTAAATCTCCAGCAGCAAACAGATAATCAGAAACACCTAAGCTGAATGCCAAACCCTTTAAATAGTGTTGCTAAAGGGGTCTTGTGTAATTGACAGATGACCAACTATCGATGATTCTGAGGGCATTAACAGGGATGATGAGGTCAAAATTGGAAACTTCACTGTCAAATCAGTGTTAGGCACCAATTTCATGATCTGCTCATGATTCACCCACTGGATTTTTCTTAATTCAGCTCCCTGAACCTAATCTTGTAGCCAAAAATATTTGATTCCAGTCAATCAACACAGCACGGATAGAGGTCAGGAGAAAGTGAGGACCTTTGTAACATTTAAGACATATTAAGATGTGCATTTGCAATGTCAAGGTATGCAAGGCTATGGGAAAATGCTGAAAAATGGAATTAGAAAGATGTTGTGAAACTTGAAAGATTTCAGAAAAGATTTACAAGGATGTTGCCAGGGTTGGAGAGTTTGAGCTATAGGGAGAGGCTGAATAGGCTGGGGCATTCCCTGGAGCCTTGGAGGCTGAGGGGTGACCTTATAGAGGTTTATAAAATCATGAGGGGAACTCATAGGGTAAATAGTCAAGGTCTTTTCTCCAGGGTAGGGGAGTCCAAAACTAGAGGGCATAGGTTTAAAGTGAGAGGGGAAAGATTTAGAAGGGACCATAAGTGCAACTTTTTCACACAGAGAATGGTGTGTGTATGGAATGAGGTGATGGAGGCTGGTACAATTACAACATTTAAAAGGCATCTGGATAGGTATGAATCTCTGGAGGAAGTGGTTATGTGGGTAGAATTAGCATGTTTAAAAGACATTTGGGTCAGTACATGAATAGGAACGGCTTGGAGGGACATGGGTCAGGAGCAGGCAGGTGGGAATAGTTTAGTTTGGCATTGTGTTTGGCATGGACTGATTTGACCGAAGGGTAGTCCAAAGCTGTGCCGGTTGGGTGGATTGGCTATGCTAAATTGCCCGTAGTGTCCAGGGATGTGCAGGCTAGCTGGGTTAGCCATGGGAAATGCAGGGTTACAGGGATCAGATGGGTGTGGCTGAGATGCACTTCAGAGGGTTGATATGGGCTGAATGGCCTCTTCCCACCCTGTAGAGATTCTATGAGTTATTTCAAGAATATCTGCTAGTTTTCAGTTTTCTAATAATCACAGGAACAAGAAAAGAAAAGGAATTCGTGACACCTAAGCAGCAGGAATTCCATACCTTGTTTTCGCCTGGTCACCTACATTTATTCACATTCAGAGAAATGCATGAGGCATTTGTGGATGAATTTTGGTGCTTTTCTTTCAAAGGGTGGGTGTGAGTATGAGGGTTTGGCTCTCTCAGTGCAGTATATTGAACTGAAAGGGAGTTTGGGTGACTGAGGATAAATTGCAGGGAGCACAAAGGATTGGAATCACAGCCGAGCCATGGATCAGCATCTCTCAATTTTTCTTGACAACTTAAATCTTACTGCTAGATATATGGAGCCAGCTTAGAACCATCACAGGGACTGTCCAAGGCAACTTTACATCTAGAACACAGGGCAAATCAATCACTGACAGATCCTGGTACCCTTTCCTCATCTGCAGGCAGGAGCGCAGCCTGAGGATCAAACTAAAACTGAAATGATAAGCTGAAAGCTGGGATTTGAGAAGGAGACCCAGAGCCCAAGTTGGAGATGGTTTCTCTCAGATAACCTCTGTTTGGCATTCATCTTTTTGTTGTTAAATATTCGGAGTAACTGGAGAAAGCAAATGTTTTCTTCGAAAATGAGTTTGACCTTTTCACTTTGGATGGAGTGGTCGGATTTCGAATGTTGCAAGGAAATAGTATAACGATATCAGCAAGTCCTGAAAATCTTCTTGAAAAATGTGACATAGTTAGAGGATTTCAATTTTTAATCAATGCTGCATATGACGTTATGGTTAGTTTGACTTGTAGGGAGGGTGGCTGCTGATTTTGTGGGTCAGGGAGAGCAGTAGGCTGGATGGCTGGTTTGCAACACAGAATAATGCCACCAGTATTCATTCAGTTCCTGCACTGGCTGAGGGCACCACGAAGGACTCTTCATTTTCAATCCCGTCCCTTGCCTGAGGCACGGTGACACTCAGGTTAAACGACTGCCAATCAATCATCTCTCTCTTTCTAATGGGAGAGTGGTCCCCTAAGGCTATATTAAAAAGGAACAAAGGACAGCACCCAGGTGGAGGGGTGACTTATTCAAGTAGTGGGGTTTTCATTTATAATTGTGGGAGTTGTCTCTTCATTCTAGTTTGATATCATTCATTCCCGCCATGTGTCTTAGAGTCATAGGCTCATTTTGCATGGAAAGAGACTATTCAGTTCAACTTGTCCATACCAACCAGATATCCTAAACTGAATTACTCCCACCTGCCTGTGTTTGGTCTATATCCCTCTAAACCTTTCTTATCCATGTAGCTGTCCAAATGTCTTTTAAATTTTATAATTATACCCACCTCTGCTGCTTCATCCAGCAGCTCATTCCATTCACACACCACTCTCTGTATGAAAAAGATATCCCTTAGGTCCCTTTTAAATCTTTCTCCTCCTCACCTTAAACCTATGCCCTCTAGTTTAAGACTCCCCTACCCTTATCCACGCCCCTCATGATTTTATAAACCTCTATAAGATCACCCCTCAACCTCCGATGCTCCAGGGAAAAAATGCCCACCCTATCTCAGGAGTTTCATTGAGAATGGTGGGGCCTTAAGTAGTGTAGTGGAATATATAGATCTTGGAGTTCTGGTTCACAATTCTCTGAAAGTGGGGTCACAGGTAGGCAGGATAGTGAAGAAGGCTTTTGGCACACTGGCCTTCGTCAGTCAGGGAAATTAGTATAGAAATTGGGAAGTTATGTTTCAGTTATACAGGACATTGGTGAGACCACACTTGGAATATTGTGTTCAGTTTTGGTCACCTTGTTATAGGATGGATGTTGTTAAACTAGAAAGAATGCAGAAGACATTTACAAGGAGGTTGCCTGGACTGAATGGTCTGAGTTAAAGGGAGAAGTTGGACAAGCTCGAACCTTTCCTTTAGACCGTAGGAGACTGAGGCAGGGAACTTGTGGAGGTGTATAAGATCATGAGAGGCATGGATAGATGAAATGCACTCAGTCTTTTCCCCAGGGTTGGGGAATCAAGAACTAGGAGGCATCAGTTTAAGGTTAGAGGGGAAAGAATTAAAGGGAACCTGAGGGGCAACATTTTTACACAGTGTGTGGTACTCATATGGAATGAGCTGCCAGAGGAAGTGGTTAAGGTGAGTACAACAACAACGTTTAAAAGTCATTTGGACAAATACATGAATAGGAAATGTTTAGAAGGATATGGGCCACATGCAGGGAAATGGAGTTAGCATGAATGGACATTTTGGATGGCATGGACCAGTTTGAGCCAAATGGCCTGTCTCCAAGCTGTGGCACTCTATGACTCTATCCATCCTCTCCCTGTAACTCAGACCCTCTAGTCCGAGTAACATCCTTGTAAATGTTATCTGTACTCTTGCTAGTTTAACAACATCCTTCCTACAGCAGGGCAACTGGAATTGTACACAGTATTTCAAAAATGGCCTTACCAATATCATGTACAGCTGCAACATGACCTTCCAACTCCTTTACTCAATACTCTGATGAAGGCAAGTGTGCTGATGATAAATACAACAAATTTATTTTAAAACAAAGGAGTGGCTTTGTTTCATTGAAGCCCATGCTATTAAAAAATCAGAGAAAACCTGACTTTATTTTAAGTCAAGAGTGGGTGAAGATAGCCTTGAGACTTCTATACACCATCTTAAAAACTGGTGACCCTGAGGGAGAAACAGGAGATGCTGTTTGATAAAATGTTAATGCAACAACACAAAACTACAATAAATGAGCAATAAATCATTTGTCTGGATGGTTGAGTGTTAACAGCAGTTTAGTGAGTTTTATGACCAAAAAGCTCAAATCCCTGAACAATCCCATTTAAAGATTCAATCCTTATATCACTCCATAATGGATTGGGGATGCAGGCAAAAATGATATTAAGTATAACCAGTTAAAACTGGTGCTGTAGCTTCAATTTGCAATCAAAGCTCTTTGTGATGTGTGGGTTTTTTTTAAGAAGACTTCATGCATGCTTAAAGCCGATTTTGCTCTCGGGCTTTGATGAAGGGGCGGGGGAACTAAAATCTAGTAAACACAAAGTTAAAAAGCTAGGATTATTGGGAGGATGCACAGAGTCACGTGCTGTCCCCACACAGCTCAGAACCACCAGGTTTCAGAAGGCTGTCTACACTGAAGTGGAGGATGAATTCGGCTCTGATTGCATTCACCATTCTTGGTTTCGTTTCAGCAAAGGAGTCAGGGCTGAACGATGTGATTTCCGGCCTGGAGAAAGCAATTCTGTTCTTCGAGAATGAGTACGAGCGCTTCACTTTGGACGGAGTGGTGGGATTTCGGATGTTACAAGGTAAACGGGAGATTAACTGCAGCAGGTCCTGGTCCTGAGGGAGTTGGGTGACTGGGTGGGAAGCCAATCAGAATACCGTCAGGGAGTGTGCGTGTGCTGCCTCTCCACCCCCGTGAACTACCCAGTGAGTAAATGACACAGTCTCATCTCCACCTGTAACTGACAGGGAAATAACCCAATGGACTGTGGAGTGTCACTGCGCTGTACAGTGACATTCATGCTGCTGTCTGTGTCTGTGGGGTTTGACCTGGCCAAAGTTATTAAGGGATCGCAGTTCTGACAGGACGTGCGAACCTGTGGGAAGTTGGTGTGAAATAAAACAAGGCAGGGTGATAATTTTGGACAGTGAGTCCGGGCTGTAGGATTCAACACTCACTCTGCTGTGTTGTTAATCATAAAAAGCGTTGGAACTGCAGGCAAATTCTGCTTCTGCTCAGGGATCTTGTATTCATTAATTGGGCATAGTGCACTCTCAATATCCATTTGTAATCGACGAAGACATAACGCCGAGAGTGTGTTGCTGGAAAAGCACAGCAGGTCAGGCATAAGCCTCAATCCTGATGAAGGGCTTTTGCCCGAAACATTGATTTTTCCTGCTCCTCGGATGCTGCCTGACCTGCTGTGCTTTCCCAGCACCACTCTAATCTAGACTCTGATTTCCAGCATCTGCAGTCCTCACTTTCTCCACCAATGCCGACTATTTTCAATAAAATATGAATAAAAGGAAACTAGTAAACATTGGGTGAAGCACAATGTGTACTAAATTGATTTTGAAAATATAAATACGGATTGTTTAATATTTCATGTCATAAATGGCAATAGTCAATTAGAACGGGAATATATAATACTTACTCCTTCCCTTCTTTGAGTCAAGGCTGCGTTTTAATCACAACATCATTTTCCTGAAATAAACAACTCACCAAAATTATTTACCGCACTCTGTGAATTTGCATACATGCACATTAATCCTGAGGGAGACACTATAATGCTCACCTGTACTAGGATTAATTTGCTATTTCCTATTCTGGTGCTGTCTATTTATCCTAGTGTTTCATACTTTTTGGTCTTCCTGATATTCTCTCCCAGCTCCCATGCATATAGAGTCCCAACAGTATGGAAAGAGGCCATTTGGTCCATCGATCTGCATTGATCCTCTGAAGACCGTCCCACCTCATCCCTGTAACCCTGCATTTTCCATTTCTATCCCACCTAGCCTGCACACTATGGGCAATTTAGCATGGCCTATCCACCTGATGTGTATATTTGCATTGTGGGAGAAAATCGGAGCACCCAGAAGAATCCATACGGACACAGCGAGAATATGCAAACTCCACACAGACAGAGGTTGGAATCGAACCTGGGGCCCTGGTGCTGTGAGACAGCAGTGCTAACCACTGAGCCACCATGTCACCCTGAGTTCATTTAAAGCCACCGCGGCTCTGTTCAAGAGCAACACATGCTGAGGTCTCATGATTCCCAGAGCTGGTCCTCACGTCTACAGCCCGCCCTCCTGCATCATCCTTTCAGCCGCACATTCATCTGCCTTATCCTTTGACTACTATACTCACATATGTGGGATACTGGGAGTGATCTGAAGATTGCTACATTTGAGGTCTTGCTTGCTAATTTTCTGTCCAGCTCCCTGATTTCTAACTGCAGAAAGGCAATCCTCTCCCTGTCTCTTTTGTTGGCACAAATGTGTACCACAACTGGTGGCTGTTCACCCTCCCCCTCACGGTGCTGTGCAACCACTCAGTGTCATCCTTGATCCTGGCATTGGAAGACAACATATAATCCTGGATTACATCTACTGCTGAAGAAAGACCTGTCTGTTCTCTGTCACCTAATCAATCACCTAACCTGTTCAGATTTGAGAATATGTGAGCATGTCATTTAATGAAAAATGCAAACTGTGCATGGTGCACCTAACCATTTGACATTTGTTGCCCTGTGATGATGAGGATGGCAGTGGTGATGAACCATCTCCTTGAACCATTGCAGGACAGGAGGGAAGGATCGGAACGAATGGTAAAGTTGCCTCAAAGGGAAAAGGCAATGGGTATGCTAAAAACAGAAAAAGATCAAGTGTGCTTTGGTCAAAGACAACCAGCTCATTATTCTAATCCCATTTTCCAGCAGTTACCCATAGCCTTGTATGCCTTGACATCCCAAGTGTACGTCTGAATACTTCTTCAATGTTATGAGGATTTCTGCCTCTCCCACCCTTACTGGCAATGAGTTTCAGATTCCCACCACTCTCTGGGTGAAAAAGACTTTCCTCACATCTCCTCTAAGCCTCCTGCCCCTTCCCTTAAATCAATGCCCCTGGATATTGATCTCTCTATAAAGGGGAAAAGTTCCTTCCTATATACTCTATCTCTAACCCTCCTTCTTTCTATATAACTCTATCATGTCCCTTTTCAATCTCTTCTGCTCTCAGGGAAACAACCCCAGTCTGTCCAGTCTCCTTTCATAACTGAGACTCTTCAGCCCAGGCAACACCCTCGTAAATCTCCTCTGCATCCTCTATCACTTTCCCTTCTACAATGTGGAATGGTAGTAGATAGGATGAATGAATGAAGAGTAGCAGAAGATAAACCAGTTCCACTGAGAGCAAAGCCACAAAAAAACAAGACACTGAATACTATTGGGGTAGGGTGGGGAGAAACAGAGGCAGAGAAAGAGACAGGAAAGGGAGCAGTTTTACAGAAAAGCCAAAATAAGCTGGAAGAACAGCACCTCATTTACCACTGCTTAGGTACTTTGCAGCCTCAGGAATCAACAGTATGTTTAACATCTTGAAACTATGAACACTGCCCTCCAATTTGATTAGAATTCCTTCCTGCACTTACACCCCCTCCACTACTAGTCATGGTTAGTTCACAGTGTATCTAACCTATTTTCTGCTATTAACAGCTACCATTAACAAAAATTCTTAAAATAGAATCCCTCCAGTGTGGAAACAGGCCATTTGGCCCAACAAGTCCACACCAACCCTCCAAAGAGTCATCCACCCAGATCCATTCTTCTACCCTATTACTCTACATTTACCCCTGACTAATGCACCTAACCTACACATCCTTGAACACTACGGGCAATTTAGCCTGGCCAATTCATCTAACTTACGCATCTTTGAACTGTGGGAGAAAACTCACGCAGACAATGGGAGAATGTGCAAACCCACACAGTCACCCGAGGCTGGAATTGAACCCAGGTCCCTGGTGCTGTAAGGCAGTGGTGCTAACCACTGAGCCACCATGCCACCCATTCATCAGCTCTATCTCCTCTCTACCATCAGCATTTCCGATCCCTTTTGCTCCAAGGTACCTTTCCCATCCGCTCTACTTGCTCCTCCTCCCCACTTTTTGGACAACATAAATCCATCAGATTTCCAGCTTGCTTCACTTCTGACATGGACTCATTATTGGCCTCAGAACATTCACTCTGCTTTTTGTTCCGTCCATGCTGCCAGACCTGTAGTATTTCAGCTTTGGGAATTCAGATCTCCAGCATCTGCAGAACTTTACCTTTAATAAATTAACCCGCTCGGTTTCAGACCAGAGGGGTATATAGATTGGAGAGGGTGAGGACAGGGAACATGTTTTCTCTTCCACAACGACGAGAGAAGTTGAGTGGGAATGAACAATCATCAACTTTTGGCCCAGCGACAAAAATTAAAATGTGCCCCAAACCGTCAAAGTACATTGAAGTTTACTACAATAAACAAACAAAAACAGCATTAAAAGTGATATGCTACAGATTCTGGAGGTCAGAAATAAAACACAAAGTACTGGAGAACTTCAGAAGGCCTGGCAGCATCTATAGAGAGAGAAACAGCATTAACATTTTAAGACTGTGTGGAGTTTGCATATTCTCCCAGTGTCTGCGTGGGTTTCCTCTGGGTGCTCCGGCTTCCTCCCACAGTCCAAAGACATGCAGGTTAGGTGGATTGACCATGCTAAATTGCCCGTAGTGTTCAGGCGTGTGTAGGAGAAATGTAGAATAATAGCGTTGGGGAATGGGTCTGGGTGGGTTACTCTTCAGAGGGACTGTGTGGACTTGTTGGGCCGTAGGGCCTGTTTCCACGTGGTAGGGATTCTATGATTCTAAGTCTATTAGCTCTCCCCTGGAAGTGTCAATGGTATAAGTTGTTGTTTGAAACTGCAGACCCTGTTGATGGTTTTGGCCATCAGACTTTATCACCTGAGAGTGGTGCTGAAGTTGAATACATGTGGTTCTGTTTTGCTCCCACAGCTGAGCTTGAAGACACACTAAAGCGATGGTCACTGTCGGGACATGAAGCTGCATCACAGTTCAAAAAGGTTGGCGATCTAGTAAGAAGACTGGACTTCACAGCAGCAAAAGCTATTGAAACAGTTAAAGTGACCGACCCTGCGTATTTTAATGGTAATTACCTTATATGTGCTCTAGCTTGACAGTCATTTTCATGGCATTTCCAAACTTAATTCCTGTGAAAAGAAATCAAGAGCAAAATCAAAGCACTGTCATGTCTCAAGGATATTGCAAATAATTTGCAGATAGGTTTTATGTGAGTATCAATGAGAGACTAATAGAAGCTAATGCCTCCAGTTTGTACACTCAGCAGCTTATGCAGTATCACTGGAGAGAATGATGGGAAGAGGTTTCCTAGGTCAAGCTGTCACAGGGTGGGGCTATGGAAATCTGAGTGGCCCCTATGTGGCATTGTCAACCTTTGACCCAGTTCTCCTTGACCTTACCATGCTTCACCCGATGTCGCTGATTCCATTCCGTGACTGACTGGGTTCCTAGCAGAGTTGTAGCTATTGTCAATGCAAAGGTTTCCATGAAAATTGCATCACCTTGTTCTGCTTTTTTTAAAATAGTTCAGTCATGGGATAAGGACATCGCCCATTTATTACCCATCCCTAATTACTCCTTGAGAGGGTGGTGAGCTGCCTTCTTGAACCACTGCAGTCCATGGATATGTACCTACTCACAGTTTTTTAGATAGGAATTTGTGAGATTTTGACTCAATGACACAAATATAGTTCCAGGGGCTCAAAATAATGTACTTTTTTTCTGAGCGTTACTCTTGAGGTTTCTTACTTGTTGGAATATATCTATTCTGTGTGTTCTACAGATATTTTCCTAATCAGTCTGTTCAGTACTGTTGTTTCACACCTCTGGAGTAGGTGCAACTTGTCCTCCTATGTCAGAGGTAGGGACACTAACACTACACCACAAATGTGCAAATAATGCATTTATCTTTTGAGTACCCTTTTGAGATTTTCTTACTTGTTTGAATGTATTTATTCGAGAGCTACTTCCTTGCTCAACCTGTACAGAGTTATTCTGCAGCAGGTTGGATGTAAACCCAGGCCTCCTGTCTCAGACCTAGGGACACTACCGCTGCACCACAAGAGCCCATGTTCCTGCTCCCATTTCTTATTAACTTATTTGGTTTAGCTATGATCATATTACATAGTGGCACTGGTTCAAAGGCTTAAATGTTTGACTTCTGCTCCTTTTCATGGTGTTATATTAACATGGTCCTGCTTTCTCTTTTCACAGCTTTTCAAACAACACTGCACATTGACTTTTGGACTCTTGATCCTCAGTGGATTAAAACAGATACCAAACTAGTTTATCCTGAAGTAAGGGTTACAGAGTGTTTTGGAGAGAATATCAGTGACCGATGCATGACTCAGCTCCTGGGTACTTGGTATGTCATGTCTTTGAATTCTACAAATGTTCGATGTTTAAAATAGCAAATGAACCTAAAACATTAAAATACTTATATAGAATTAAAACTATGTTAAGCTGTTACACTTCTACAAAAGGTAAATATTTTTAATGAATCTGTTTTAGTTTACTATAGGCTACAATATGCGGAACTTAGTTCCATGGTGAATTTGGTTAATAGGGTTAGGGTTTATAATTTTTAAAACTTCTTTTATGTTACTGATAAAGCCAACATTTGTTGCCCAAACCAAATTGCCCTTGAACTGATTGGGTCTGTAAGCCATTTCAAAGCGAGTTAAGAGCCACCTGTGAGTTTGGAGTCACATGTAGGTCAGACCAGGTAGGTATGAAAATACTTGAATCTATAATCAAGGAAGAAATAGTGAGACATCTAGATAGAGATTGTCCCATTGTGCAGATGCAGCATGGGTTCATGATAAGCAAGTCATTCTTCACTAATGAACTGAAATTCTTTGAAGACATTACAAGCGCAGTGGACAATGGGGAAGCGATGGATGTGGTATATCTGGATTTTGAGAAGACATCTGATAAGGTGTTGCACAAAAGGCTGCTGCATTAGATATGGGGTGAACGACATTATGGGCGCGGACAGAAGATTGGTTAACTCACAGAAAGCAAAGAGTGGGGATAAATGGGTGTTTTTCTGGTTGGGAATCAGGGGTTAATGGTGTGCCTCAGGGATCAGTGTGGGGACTGCAATTGTTTACCATTTACATAGATAACTTGAAGTTGGGGATGAAGTGTGGCACATCAAAGTTCTGCTCTCCTTACTTGAGAAAAATGGATACAGAAGAGGTTCACTAGATTGATACCAGAGTTGAGAGGGTGAGCTTATGAGGAGAGATTGAGTAGACTGGGACTATACTTAGAATTGAGAAGAATGAGGGGATACCTTTTAGAAATATGTAAATTTATGAAGGAAATAGATAAGGTAGAAGCAAGGATGTTGTTTCCACTGGTGGGTGAAACTAGAAGTAAGGGGCATAGCCTCAAAATAAGGGGGAGCAGATTTAGGGCTGAGTTGAGGAGGAACTGCTTCTCCCAAAGGGTTGTGAATCGATGGAATTCCCTGCCCAGCGAAGCAGTTGAGGCCACCTTGTTGAATATTTTTTAAGGCAATGAACAGTAAAGGAATTGAGGGTTAGGGTGAGTGGTTTGGGTAAGTGGAGCTGCGTGCATGGAAAGATCAGTCATGATCTTTTTGAATAGCAGAGCAGGCACAATGGGCCAGATGGTCTACTCCTGCTCCTGTTTCTTACATTCGTATTTCCTTCTCTAAAGAACATGAGTGAACCAGATGGATTTTTAATACGACTGATGATAGTTGCCATGGTCACCATCTCTGTTTCAGATTTATTCATTAGAGCTCAGTTCCGCCAGCTGCCTTGGCAGGAATTGAACCCCTCACTCTGGTCTCTGGATCACAAATGCAGTAACAACATTAAATGCCTAGGTGTCCCCAGATAAAAAAATATGCAATTTAATCACTGCAGCCTAATGTTATAAATGTGATAAGTAAAGCATTGTTTTCAATGCATGGTTTTGTAACTGGACATTTACAGGAGCTTTGTATTTTCTTCTTCCTTACCCTCAACTATCGTGCAAACCTTTGAATATTAATATTTATCTTGCTTGTTGAAGAAATATACAGCACAATTCCTGAACTTAGCCTTTTCTGTTCCTAATCTTCTTATTTTATGTGATAGCTTTTCTGGGTTAAGATTGACTGACTGAGAATTGGAGAAAAGCAGAACCAATCATTTGTATTTTCACCTTCTGTCATGGTACACTTGAGCAATACAGTACCCACTAAAATTTGAGAACAACATAGGATTTGGACAAGATCTACACCAAATTTCAGAGGAATCTTTTCAGAATGGGGTAGGACCAAATCTTTCCCTGTCACAGAATGTAGCAATGACCACCCTTCGCCTGTTTCTGTGTGCTCAGATTAGGAGCAATAACTGTTTGTGAATCGGTCTTGTCATCTTTTGTACACTTTATTGGGGGATGGCTTAGGGTTTAGTCCATCACCACACTTGAAGTAGACTTACATTTTGGGAAGTAGGTAGAATTGTCTCCCTTCCCATTTTCTGATTTCTATAATGTACAAATGTTCAGCGCAAATGTTGTAGAAATATATTTCTTTTCATGTGATAATAACACCTTCAGTTTATGAACTTCTATTACATGGAAAATATATTTCACAGAGGTACAATCGAAAATAAATGGATACTGAGTTAAAGGAGAGCCATTAGGAGGGTCTTGAAAACAGGGAAGGATAGAATTAATGGTTTGGAAGGGGCTTCTGGAACCCAGGTAATCGGTTGCTGAAGCCACAACTCTTGCAAAGCTGAAGGAGGTAACAGAGATAAGAACGGGCAAAAGGATCAAGAGGATAAATTTGAGTTTGGTATGACCAGGAATTAGTGTATTTTGATAAACACAGAGTGGATGGATGAACAGACTTTATTAATGAATCAAAGTTGATTCAGAATGGTAATGGGGATTGAACAGGGGTCAGTGATGAAAGTATGAGTAATTGCCCCAGAGTTAATAAAGTCAATATTTAATGTTTCATTAGCTGATGCGATGAGGCAGGGTCTAAGGAATGGGATGTTGCAGGGGTGGAGATTGGTGATCAATGTAATGCTGAGAATTTGAAGCCAGCAGCTCAGTTCAGGGTTAAATCAGATGCTAAGATTGCCAAGCAACTTGTTCACCCTGAAAGACTAGACATCTGGAGGCCGTTTATAGAATCATAGAGATGTACAGCACAGAAACAGACCCTTTGGCCCAACTCGTCCATGCTGACCAAATATCCCAGATTAATCTGGTCCCATTTGCCAGCATTTGGCCCACATCCCTCTAAACTCTTCCTATTCATATACCCATCCAGATGCCTTTTAAATGTTGTAATTGTACCAGCCCCCACCACTTCGTCTGGCAGCTCATTCCATACACACACCACCCACTGCATGAAAAAGTTGCCCCTTAGATCCTTTTTATATCTTTCCCCTCTCACCTTATAAACCTATGCCCTTCAGTTTTGGACTACCCCACCCAGGGAAAATATCTTGTCTATTTACCCTGTCCATGCCCCTCATGATTTTATAAACCTCTGTGAGGTCACTCTCTTAGCCTCCAACACTCAAGGGAAAACAGCCCCACCCTATTCAGCCTCTCCCTATAGCTCAAACCCTCCAACCTTGGGAACATCCTTGTAAATCTGTTCTGAACCCTTTCAAGTTTCAAAATATCCTTCTGAAAGGAGGGAGACCAGAACTGCACACAATATTCCAAAAGTGGCCGAACCAATGTCCTGTACAGCTGCAACATGACCTCCCAATTCCTATACTCACGCTCTGACCAATAAAGGGAAACATACCAAATGCCTTCATCACTATCTTATCTACCAGTCTATTATATTTCATCAAACCATGAAGGGATTGGATATGAGTGGAAGAGAGAGGCTAAGCTTACATTTCTGTGGCAGCCTTCATGATCTTCCAATGAGGTGTCACCAGCAACTAACTTGTGCACAGCAAGTTTCCCTGAATGGCAATGCAATAATGGCCAGTTAGTCTATTTTTGCTGCAGCACTGGTGAGCAAACCTACGTTGAAATAGCGCTCTGAGATGTTTGACTATCAGCTAAGAAGATATTCAATGTCTCAGTTAAAAAGTGGTACCCCTGATAGTTCAGTGCTCCCTCAGCGCTGCACCTAATTACCAGATTCGATTTGTCTTCGGAATGGGATCCAAACCCACCAATCGTTGACTCTGTGATGCTAGTGCTATCACTGAGCTAAAGATGGCAGTGGTGAAGACGAAGGAAAATACTCTCCAATTTCCATTGTTTGACTAAAGATGTGTCAACAGATATCAGTGAGCAAAACATGTTGAACACACAGTAGTAGCAGGGTTGTGGACAGCAAAGATCGTGTGTCATTTGTGTACATAACCTGCTATTGTTGTGGTTCTGTTCGCCAAGCTGGGAATTTGTGTTGCAGACGTTTCGTCCCAGCTCGGCGAACAGAACCACAACAAAGAGCACCCGAGCTACAAATCTTCTCACAGACTTTGAACACATACGGGCGAGAGACGCTAAGACAAGCCAGGAAATGGGAATCCTGTGCCAACTGCCTAAGCGCCACATATGAACAACTCCGGTGACAGGGGATGAAACGGCTGCAACGCAAATTCCCAGCTCGGCGTACAGAACCACAACAACGAGCACCCGAGCTACAAATCTTCTCACAAACTTTGAATAACCTGCTATTCTGGTGAATGATATCGCTAATGGAAAATCTGTAAATATAAGCTGGACACAGGGCAAAAAGCAGATTTCAGCACTGTTTTAAGGCTGGAAACATTCCAGCATTGAATCCCTAGTGTGTGAAAGCAGGCCATTCAGCCCATCAGATAATTACTGACTTGTTAAAGAGCATCCTGCCTTCTGCCCTATCCCCATAATTCTGCCTTTCCTACCTAACCTCTACATCCCTGGACCCTATGGGCAATTTATCATGGCCAATCCACTCAACCTGCACATCTTTGGACCATGGGAAGAAACCAGAGGACCTGGAGATACAGGGAGAATGTGCAAACTTCACACAGATGGTCGTGCGAGGGTGGAATCGAACCCAGGTCCCCCGCTGAGTCATGGTTATTGGGAAGCAGAACATGGATTTGGAAGATTTGTCTTTAAGAGAGTTTGTGCTGTGTGTACAGCATGGTGACTCTGCTGCCACTTAGTCCACGAATGGGTTTGAAAACTGCACACACAGAAATCAGTTGGTTTGCGGTCATATTCCCTTTCTAACTTATACTGTGGTTTACTTTGTTTTAAAACGAACCCAAGAGGTTAATCAATCCCTGACAAGTGATTTATTATGAGACCATTATATGACCATATTTAAGGGTCTTGGAGAGCACTGGAAGAATATTTTTAAGGAGGGAATAACTAATGATAGTGATGTAAGGGATGTAGGTGATACCTTAGGGGAGTGAACCATTTCCAAAGTCACTGAGCAAGCAAGTCGGAAGGAGAAGCTATTTGGTCAGTGGGAATAGGACACAAGGCTATAATTATCAAAATAATGCACTGACTCCTAACAGTTGCACACTAAATAGGTGGAACTAATTAAAAAAACAACAACTTTGTAACATTTTGTGCAGAAGGTTTATTCACCTCACGCATTTTCCAAACATCCCATTAAGTTCCTGAACTTTCAGCTTTTTCACCAAACAAAAATTTCCTGGATACAAATTCTCCAGAAAAGTTTGGACAGTTCAGTTGAGAGAAAGTGAGGACTGCAGATTCTGGGGATCAGAGTCAAAAGGTGTGGAGCTGAAAAAGCAGCCGGTCACACAGCATCCGAGGAACAGGAGAGTCGACGTTTCAAGCATTCCTGATGAAGAGCTTAAGCTCGAAACATCAACTCTGCTGCTCCTCGGATGCTGCCTGACTGGCTGTGCTTTTCCAGCACCACATGCTTTGACTACAATTCAATTGAGCCACTGCTTGGGCACTTCATCTCGGGATTGAAGGTCTAGCTGGGGCCAGTGATCTCGCCACGTTGCGCAGCGAAATCTGAGACCCAACAAAACACTGTGGTTAAACATTGTCTCATCAAACTTAGCAAAACATTCAAAATATGTCATTTTTTAACAGAGATCTCATACCCAGCTGTAATTCTTAGCACACCTGCCTGTGTGCACTGCTTTTAATCATCTTCTGAAAAGATATATTTCTAGCTTTCTTACCTCAGCCACAATGACGTTTAATGTGTGCACCCCGTATTTTCACTTGCACATTGTCTTATGATTTTACACTTATCGTTCCCATCTATTGATGCATGACTGTTTTTGGATTATTGCATACTGATGAACAAAGCTGTGCGAAATGCAGAATTATTGCAAACTTAGACCCTTCATGGGATCCCAGAACTGTTTACAGTGAAGGAAGAGGCCATTCAGCCCTTTAGGACTGCACTGATTCTATTCACTAGTGCCAATCTCATGCCTTTTGCGCACATCCATTGTCCCTCTTGAAGTCTCAATTGAACCTGCCCCCACCACATTTCCAGGCAGTGCATTCCACACCCTAACTACCCACTGTGTGAAAAAAAGAGTTTACATTAGCCTTGATTCAGTTGCAATCGTCTTTAAAATCTGTGTCGGCATGTTATTATTCTGCATTCCCATTCCATTTTTACTTAATCCCATTGTCCACTTAGGCATTTATCTACACTTCCAATCACCTAGAACAATGATTACACTCTTTAACAATTATGCTGACTTCATCAATTAATTTTTGAAGGAAGTGTAATGAATTAAAATGCTTATTGTGATTGTTGAAATGTTTTTATAAGGCAGGTTTAATTTAATTGATCCATTAGTTAATGGGAACAGCTTTGTCTACCTCAGCAAAACCTTATGTAAACATATATCACTCCTTCCCATAATTTCATTTGTTCCAAGCAGCTTCTCTAACTGAACCTTGTAGGCAACATGTCCATTCCTGGAACAATTAAGATTAAGATTGACAAGTCGCCAGGCCCGGACCAGATTTGTCCTCGGCTGCTTTGGGAAATGAGAAATGCAATTGCTTCGCCACTTGCGAAGATCTTTGCATCCTCGCTCTCCACTGGAGTCGTACCTGAGGACTGGAGAGAGGCAAATGTAATTCCTCTCTTCAAGAAAGGAAATAGGGAAATCCCCGGCAATTACAGACCAGTAAGTCTCACGTCTGTCGTCTGCAAGGTGTTAGAAAGGGTTCTGAGGGATAGGATTTATGACCATCTGGAAAAGCCTGGCTTGATTAAATGCAGTCAACACGGCTTTGTGAGGGACAGGTCATGCCTCACAAAACGTATTGAGTTATTTGAGGGTGTGACTAGAAAAGTTTTTAGATTATTAGATTAGATTACTTACAGTGTGGAAACAGGCCCTTCGGCCCAACAAGTCCACACCGCCCCACCGAAGCGCAACTCACCCATACCCCTAACCTAACACTACGAGCAATTTAGCATGGCCAATTCACCTGACCTGCACACCTTTGGACTGTGGGAGGAAACCGGAGCACCCGGAGGAAACCCACGCAGACACAGGGAGAACGTGCAAACTCCACACAGACAGTCGTCTGAGGCGGGAATTGAACCCGGGTCTCTGGCGCTGTGAGGCAGCGGTGCTAACCACTGTGCCACCATGCTGCCCATAAATTGATGAGGGTCAAGCTGTGGATGTGGTGTATATGGACTTCAGCAAAGCATTTGATAAGGTTCCCCATGGTAGGCTCATTCAGAAGGTCAGGAGGAATGGGATACAGGGGAACTTAGCTGTCTGGATACAGAATTGGCTGGCCAACAGAAGACAGCGAGTGGTAGTAGAAGGAAAATATTCTGCCTGGAAGTCAGTGGTGAGTGGTGTTCCGCAGGGCTCTTTCCTTCAGCCTCTACTATTTGTAATTTTTATTAATGACTTGGATGAGGGGATTGAAGGATGGGTCAGCAAGTTTGCAGATGACACAAAGGTTGGAGGTGTGGTTGACAGTATAGAGGGCTGTTGTAGGCTGCAGTGGGACATTGACAGGTTGCAGAGATGGGCTGAGAGGTGGCAGATGGAGTTCAACCTGGATAAATGCGAGGTGATGCATTTTGGAAGGTCGAATTTGAAAGCTGAGAACAGGATTAAGGATAGGATTCTTGGCAGTGTGGAGGAACAGAGGAATCTTGGTGTGCAGGTACATAGATCCCTTAAAATGGCCACCCAAGTAGACAGGGTTGTTGAGAAAGCATATGGTGTTTTGGCTTTCATTAACAGGGGGATTGAGTTTAAGAGTCGTGAGATCTTGTTGCAGCTCTATAAAACTTTGGTTAGACCGCACTTGGAATGTTGCGTCCAGGTCTGGTCGCCCTATTATAGGAAAGATATGGATGCTTTGGAGAGGGTTCAGAGGAAGTTTACCAGGATGCTGCCTGGACTGGAGGGCTTATCTTATGAAGAAAAGTTGACTCAGCTCGGACTTTTTTCATTGGAGTAAAGGAGGAGGAGAGGGGACCTAATTGAGGTGTACAAGATAATGAGACGCATCAATAGAGTCGATAGCCAGAGACTATTTCCCAAGGCAGAAATGGCTAACACGAGGGGTCATAGTTTTAAGCTGGTTGGAGAAAAGTATAGAGGGGATGTCAGAGGTGGGTTCTTTATACAGAGAGTTGTGAGAGCATGGAATGCGTTGCCAGCAGCAGTTGTGGAAGTGAGGTCATTGGGGATATTTAAGAGACTGCTGGACATGCATATGGTCAAAGAAATTTGAAGGTGCATACATGAGGATCAATGGTCGGCACAACATCATGGGCTGAAGGGCCTGTTCTGTGCTGTACTGTTCTATGTTCTAATTCTGGTAAATCTCCCCTCCATGCGGTAAAGGGCCCTCGTTTCCTTCCTAAAGCGTGGTGACCGAACTGGAAATAATTCTCTGGTTATAGAATCCCTACAATGTGGAAGCAGGCCATTCAGTCCATCAAGTCCGCACCAACGCGCCAAAGAGCGTGCTACCCAGACCCACCCCTCTCCCCTATCCCTGCATTTCCCCAGCCTTTACTAATCCACCCAGCCTTTACCTCCCTGGACACTATGGGCAATTTAGCCTGGGCAGTTCACCTAACCTGTACATCTTTGGACTGTGGGAGGAAACTCAGGTAAACGAGAGGAGGCTTTGCAAACTTCAAGCAGTTGCCCACATTGGAATCGAACCTGGGCCCCTGGTGCTGTGAGGTAGCAAGTGCTAACCACTGAGCCACCATGCCATCCAGTTGTGGCCTGAAAAGAGCTTTGTAACGGTTCAGTATAGCTCCCTAGCTTTTATACTCAGTTTCTCTATTTATAAAACCCAAGGTCCCTCACGTTTTACTAACTGTTCTCTCTGGATGTCCTGTTATCTTAAAAGATTGATGCGCGTGACCTCCCAGGTCCCTCTGCTCCTGAACCCTCTTTAGAATGGTGTCATTCAGACAATGTTATCACCGTATTACTTCTATCAAAGTGCATGGCTTCCGACCTCTCTAACTGATTGAATCTGCCTCTGCTGAAGGGCGTAAGACATTGACTCTTGCTTTCTCTGCACAGATGCTGTCAGACCTGCTGAGTTTCTCCATCGCTTTCTGTTTTTGTATATGCCGCTTTCCTGCCCATTCTGTTAGTCCTTTAGCTATTGATTGGTATCAGCCTCATTTCTTTTTACCATATTTACAACCATTTTGTGTGTGCTTTATTATCAATCCAGACTGACTTTTTTAAGAAGACTAAACATTCCAAATATGTCCTTAGCTGTTCTTGCTTTGTGTGCAGAAGTTCTTAACCCTTTGTTCCAACCTGTCTGTGCTGACCAGATATCCTTAATTAATCTATCCCATTTACTAACATTAGATTAGATTCCCAACACCGACCCTCCGAAGAGTAACCACTGCTGCATCTCAGCGCCAGGGACCCAGGTTCAATTCCTGCCTCAGGCGACTGTCTGTGTGGAGTTTGCACATTCTCCCCGTGTCTGTGTGGGTTTCCTCCAGGTGCTCCGGTTTCCTCCCACAGTGCAAAGGTGTGCAGGTTAGGTGAATTGTCCACGTTAAATTGCCCAGACCGTTAGGCGCATTAACCATTTGGCCCATATCTCTCTAAACTCTTCCTAAACTCTAAACTCTAAACCCATCCAGCTGCCTTTTAAATTTTACAATTATACTAGCTTCCACCACTTTTTCTGGCAGCTCATTCCATACACGCACCACCTTCTGTGTGAAAAAGTTGCCCCTTTGCTGCCTTTTAAATCTTTCCCTTCTCATCTTAAACCCCTCTAGTTTTGGACTATCCTACCCTGGGGAAAAGACCTTGGCTATTCACCCTATCCATGCACCTTATGTTACAAACTTCTATAAGGTCACCCCCCAGCCTCCGACGCTCCAGGAAAAATAACCCCGGCCTATTCAATCTCTCCCTACAGCTCAAACCCTCCAACCATGGCAAAGTCCTTGTAAATCTTCTCTGAACCCTTTCAAGTTTCATGAATCCCTCCCACAGTAGGGAGACCAGAAATAAGTGCAGTATTCCAAAAGGGCCTAATTCAGAAGGAAATAGTCATAAGCTATAAAGGGGAAATGTTTAGGAGTGGTACAGGTTATTTTATGTTATGTCTAGGACAAAGCAGCCCAGTTGATCAACACTTTATCCATTAACCATTAATGTCTTAGCCATTCACTCTCTCCACCATGACACACAGTAAGAATCTCTGCAACAACTCAGTAAGGTTCCTTATGACAGCAGCTTCCACAGTCACTAACTCCACCATCCAGAAGGACAGGGATAGCAGACGCATGGGGACATCACCACTTTCAACATTCCCCCTGCAAGCTTCCAACATCCTGACTTGAAACCAAACCATCTTTCCTTCAGTGTTGCTGGTTCAAATCCCCAGTGCTCCCATGGTAACAGCACTGAGCACATCTCGACATCCCTGATAACTGCAGTGTTCCAAGAGGTTGACTCACCACCAGCTTCCCAAGAGCCATGAGGGACAGGCAATAAATCACCATCTCAGGAACAAATACAACAAAAAATGCCAGTGTTAGAATGACACTTTTAGATGTGATTACTATGTTGATAGCTAAATCAAACAAACATATGATGCTGAGATCTCTTTGCTATTCTAAAATATTCCATGAAAAAAATGTTAATTTATAATACAAGAAATGAAATATTTAAATACGATTGATGAAAGTATCCAGCACACATTACAGAATCCCTATAGTTCAGAAAGAGATCATTTGGCCAATCGAGTCTGCACTGACCTTCCGAAGAGCATCCCGTCCAGATCCCAAACCTATCCCTGTAGCCCCACATTTCCCATCCTAACCCACCACATTCCCTGGATACTACGGGGCAATTTAACATGGCCAATCTACCTAAACTGCACATAATTGGACTGTGGGAGGAGACTGGAGCACCTGGAATATACCCACACAGACACAGGGCGAATGTGCAAACTCCACACAGACAGTCATCTGAGGCTGGAATTGAACCTGGGACCCTGGTGCTGTGAGGCAGCCGTGCTAACCACTGAGCCACCATAATGTTTTGGCTTTGTTGCAGCTTTCTAAAACCCTGGTTAGACCACACTTGGAATATTGTGTCCATTTCTGGTTTGCCTCATTATAGGAAGGATGTTGATGCTTTAGAGAGGGTGCAGGGGAGATTTACCGGGATGCTGCCTGGACTGGAGGAATTGTCTTATGAAGAGAGGTTGAGTGAGCTAAGGCTTTTCACACAGGAGAGAAGAAGGAAGAGAGGTGACTTGTTAGACGTGTACAAGGTAATGAGAGGCATAGATAGAGTAGACAGCCAGAGACTTTTCCCCAGGGCAGAAATGGCTGTCACGAGGGGTCATAATTTTAAGGTGATAGGAGGAACCTTTAGGGGAGATGTCAGAGGTAGGTTCTTTACACAGTGAGTGGTGGAATGCACTGCCAGTGGTGATAGTAGAGTCAGAGACATTAGGGACATTTAAGCGACAGCTGGACAAGCATATGGACTGCAGTAAATTGAAGGGTGTGTAATTTTAGTTGATCTTAGATTAAATTAAATGCTTGGCACAACAATGTGGGCTGAAGGGCCCGTACTGTGCTGTACTGTTCTATGTTCTATAATTATGTATAAAGAGAAAATAGGGAAAGAATCCCATTCACTGTAACTTTACTACATGTAATCTCATCATGATTCTCAAGGACAGAGTTGAAAAATAATGTAATCTGTCTTGTAGTAACTATCTGCATAGCCCTAAGCTCTCCAATTTGAAGCGAGCCTTAGCAATCTGACTAGGCTATGGATTCTGTGACTGAACATCAATCCAAGATTTTGAGCCAGGGACCCAGCCCAGTGTAAGCCGGAAGGGAGGAGACAGTCAATGCAGATCTACTGTGAAAATTCATACAGCGGGGACTGCCCTCCAGAGAGATCCAGACAATGTCGAGAGTGTTGTGCTGGAAAAGCACAGCAGGTCAGGCAGCATTGAAGGAGCAGGGGAATTGAATTAAGCCCTTCATCAGGATGAGGCTTGTAGGCCGGTGGGGGGGGGAGGGATGGAAACTGAGAGATAAATGGGAGGGGGGTGGAGCTGGGGGGGGGAGGGGACACTAGCTGGGAACGTGATAGTTAGATGAATATTGAGGGGGAGGGGTGGGCGATGGTGATAGACCTGTGGGGTGCAGTGAGAAAGAGATTCACTGAGATCCTTGTAGGGAGAGGAGGAGAACTGCTTCAAGGTAGGTGTCCTTGGAAGGGACAATGTGTGTGTGTTTGTGTCCCAGGAACTAGGACCCGCTGCTGCCTCTGCACAGGATGCTTGGAGGAAATGGTGGAACATGGTCCTGGCCAACAAACAGGATAGAACCCATAGTGTTGGAACAAGCCATTCGGCCCTTCGAATCCACACCACCCTCAAAGGGCATCCAACCCTATCCCTACAACCTTGCATTTCCCATGGCTAACCCACCTAACCTGCGCATCATCGGCAATTTAGCCTGGCCAATCCATCTAACCTGCACATCTTTGGAAAGAAACCCACGCAGACAGGGGGGAGAACATGCAGACTCCACACAGATAGTTGCCCGAGGCTGGAATCGAACCCAGGTCCCTGGCGCTGTGAGACAGCAGTGCTAACCACCCTGAGTCACCATGCTGCCCCATATCCAAACAGCGAAATGATTGTTCTTTTGCTTGTTTTATTCATTTTGCAGGATGTGGGCATCGCAGGCTAGGCAGCTGGGCATTGAGAGTCAACCACATTGCTGTGGGTCTGGAGTCACATATAGGCCTGACCAGGTGAAGATGATTTATTCTCTTCACAAAAGAACATCAGTGAATCAGACAGATTTTGATGACAATTGACAAGGGTTACATGGTTATCATTAATCCAGCTGTTTATTCCAGATTATTGGTTTGCAGTGTAATTTCGTGTGAGTTGGTGATATCTTTAAAACTACACTGAAAATAATTTGACAAACGTTGTTTTATTTTCATTCCTTTAACTGAAGGGAAAACTATGGAGTCTCTTGCCTGGAATCCGACTTATGTAAGAGAATGATGACGACTTTAAACTGTCAAGGTTACTCTCTATCACACCAGCTGCTGTACTTCATTATTGTGGAGCACGTAAGAAATTTGTTCATTAAAAGCTGTGATTTAAAACTGCTTTGTTTTCGCTTTGAATATATTGTTTATAACTATCCAGTGGTGCATCTGAAAATATTTGAAGAAAATGACAACTTCCAATCCTGAACCAAAAGAGTAAGAATCTGGTCCACTTCCAGAAATTAGTCAACATTATAACTTTTCCCTTTCTCCAACTTGAATCATAGAATCCCTAGAGTATGGAAACAGGCCCTTTGGCCCAACAAGTCCACACCGACCCTCCAAAGAGTAACCCACCCAGACCCATTCCCCATCCCTATTATCCTATATTTACCTCTGACTAATGCCTCTGACCTAGCCTACACATCCCTGAACACTTGGGACAATTTAGCATGGCCTATCCACCTAACCAGCACATCTTTGGATTGTGGGAGGAAACCGGGACATCTAGAGGAAAGCCACGTGGACACAGGGAGAATGTGCAAACTCCACACAGACAGTCGCCTGAGGTTGGAATCAAACCTGAGTCACTGGCTCTGTGAGGCAGCAGTGCTAACCACTGAGCCACTACATCACATTGAGAGCAGGCATCCTAGAGGTCCATTAACTCTCTGCCTTCTGCAACTAAAATCTCACCCTAGCTCCCACCAATCACTTCATTAAAACCTGATCAGAAAGCTTCGGTGACCCTCCCACCCTGTTGCAGGCCTTGACAATGGTTCCCTGGATCACTAGGATCTGCTGGCAAGTCAGAAAGGCCAGAGGCCTCTGCTTTCTCAAGGTTGAGGCCTACACCTCCATGAATCTAATGACAAGAAGGTAGGTCTATCTCTTGTACATCCCCTGAGATGGGCGTCATGGGGAGAGAGGATTCAGAGGAGTTTAGTGGCAAGGGCGCCAGGTTGTCTTTCAGAGTCTTGACTCTCCCTCTGATTGCCTCTGGATTGGGGTAGAACAAAGGTTCCCTTGAACCTGGCCCCAGTTGGGAAACCATCCAGTTTTCTTGTCTATTGTGAAAGCTAGCGATCAGGGAGTTGAGGCTCTTAAGAAGCCATTAATTGATTACTTAAGGTCTTTAATCATTGGCAAGTTGGAATAGTCTGCAGTAGCATGTAGACTGCTCATGTAGACTGTAATTGGTGAAGGTGGGAGTGGGGTGAGTCAATTATTTCCCTTCTTGCCACTCCTTCTGTCTCTGGGAGAGGAAGATTGCACATATTGACTTTCACGTACATCGCCACTAAGCCCAGAAAGGAGAAATATTACACATGAGTTGACTGAAGTGGAAACCATTCACTTAGCAAGTAAATCCCACCAGTGCTCGGTGGTTCATTGTTGTTACTTGAATTCAATTCCAGTGATTTTATTCTCAATTCCAACCACACAATGGTCATCACTCATCAAAATCCAAACTGTACCCATAGACCTTCTACATTCACTGTAGACAAGGGGCTGAATTTTGCTGGAAAAATAATAGGTCAGAACATGCAGTCAAAATAATGGTGTGCTTTATGGCACTCGCCGTCATTATTAACATGCAGCAGCTTCAGACGCGGAACAGAACTGTCTTGAAATGTCTAAAAATTGGTGACTAACCCGTCCCACTATTAGATATGCAAAAGCAGACAAATGTTCATGGGGAACGTATAATAAATCCCACTAAGTTGATGGATTTCTGTGGTGGAGATCAATTAAACTCACCATGGACTGTTTAATCACCTTATTCCTCGACAGAGCAACCTTTATAACAATATATTAACTGCTAGTTGCTGCCTTTGCACTATGGACAATTAGCTATGATAACTGCGGAGTTTCATTCCTTCAGGTGTTAATTGTTGTGGGAACTTCTCAAAATCGGATTAAAAATTCCCTTTCCTTTGTATTTTTCGTTCTTAACCCAATCTTCCACTTGTTTCCTTTTATTCATTTTCAATACCTGTAACTCAACTCCTCCATTTCTGCACCAAACCTATCTTTCTCACTTGCTTCGATTGTTCACAAAGATTGATATGGGCACAGTACAATGTTTTAAAGATACATAGTTAAGTACATGGTTATGGAAAGGTTTGGAGGGATATGGGGGAGGAGCAAGCAGGTGAGACTTGGTTAGTTTGGGATTATGTTCAGCATGGTTTGATTGGATCAAGGGATTGGTTTCCATGCTGTATGACTCTATGACCTTGTTGACCTTGCCCTGTCAATATTAGTGTCCATTTCTGGCAATGTTGGCCTAAAAGACGTTTTCAGCTGAAGGGTACAAGAAAAGTTTGACAAGAAAAGTTGTCAACGTGGTTTGTGAAAGGGAAATCATTTTTGATTAATTTGTAAGCAAAGTGCTGGAGAAACCCAGTAGATATGGTGGGATCTATGGAGAGAGAAACAGAGTTAATATTTTGAGTTTCAATATGTTCCTTTACTGAGGAAGAGTTGTATTGGACTCGGAAGGTTAACTCTGTTCCTCTCTCCATGGATGCTGCCAGACTGCTGAGTTTCTCCAGCTCTTAGAGTTATACAGCATGGGAATAGATCTCTCGGTCCTAACTGTCCATACCTGACCACAATCCCAAACTAAACTAGTCCCATCAACCTGTGCTTGGCCTATATCCCTCCATACATTTCTTATTCATGTACTTATCCAAATGTCTTTTAGACACTGTAACATTGTACCCACATCCATGACTTTCCCTGGAAGTTCATTCCCCACACAAACCACTCTCTGTGTAAAGAAGTTGCCCTTCATGTCCTTTTTAAATCTCTCTCTGTCACCTTAAAAATGTGCCCCTTGGTTTTGAAATCCCCCACCATAGGGAAAAGACACCTCTCATTCACCTTATTTAAACCCTTCAGTATTTTATAAACCTCTATCAGGTCACTTCTCAACTTCCTACGCTCCAGTGAAAAAAATCCCAGCCTATCCAGTCTCTCCTTTTAACCCAAACCATCTATTCCTGGCAACATCCTGACAAATCTTTTCTGATCTCTCTCCAGCTTCCTAATATCCTTCCTATAACAGAGTAACCAGAACTGGGCACAGTATTCCAGAAGAGGCCTCCCCAACATCCTGTACAACCTCAACATAATGTTCCAACTCCTATATTCAAAAGTCTGAGCAATGAAGGCAAACATGCCAAACGCCTTCCTAACCACTCTGTCTGCTTTGGTTGCATATTCCATGGCACAGTGGCTCAGTGGTTAGCACTGCTGCCTCACAGCACCAGGAACCCAGGTTCGATTTCTGCCTCGGTTGATGGTCTGTCTGGATTTCTTCCCACAAATCCAAAGATTTGCAGTTTAGGTGAATTGGCCATACTAAGTTGCCCATAGTGTTCAGGGATGTGTAGGTTAGGTGCATTAGTCTGGGGTAAATGTAGAGGACTGGGTTTGGGTGGGAGAGTTGGTGTGGACTTGTTGGGCTGAATGGCCTGTTTCCACACTGTTGGGATTTGGTAACTTTCCAGGATCTGCACAATTTGCTTTTGTTGGGGGAAACCTGTAGATGTGGTATACTTGGGTTTAGAAAGGTAGGTGTCACATTAAAGGTGACTATATAAAACCAGAGCTCATGATGTAACATCGAGAATTGACGAGCTAACAGAAACTAGAGAGTCGGCATGAATGGGTCATTTTCAGGTTGGCGGAATGTGAACAGTGAGTCCCATAGGGATTGGTGCTGGGACCTCAACTGTTTACAACCTCTGTCAATGACCTGGATTAGGGGACTGATCATATGATGGTTAAATTTGCTGATGGCTCAAAGATAAGGAATTGTGGACAACATAAATGTAACATAAGACAGTGCAAAACATTGCTAATTATTTTGTTGAAAAATGTCAAGGTTCAAGTGAGGCAAATCCAACTCCGTGGGCACATTAATTTCGATAAAAGTCTCTTTCCTTCCCAAATGATTTATTTTTCCATTGAAAATTCCAGAAAAAATGCTCAAATATTGTACAAGCTCAACACATGGATTCTCGGGCATCCCTCTTTGTTCAGGGCTATAAGAAGATTTTCTGCTCCAATATGCTGCAAATGAATCTGCAGATTGAAAAGAATGGTTATCCATTGTCTGAACAAGATTTATTTCTGGAATACGGTAAAGTAATTTTCATTTAAAAACAAAGTGGTAACAGTAAACAAGCTTTATATTTTACCAAATAGGATAATTTTTAATATCCATTATCTATTGGAATTTGGCTTAATTCCTTTAGGAATGTGCTTTTACGTCCTGTGGCTCAGAGTCTCACTGCTTATGCTAAGCTGTGTACCAGTCACTCTATCCCTTTATCGTCTCTGTGCCAACTTAGTGCCAACTTGTATCTTCCCCCCCCCCCCGCCGCCGTCCCCATTGCCTTCCCCTTCCCTCATGCAAACCCTGAAAAACTCCAGTTGCCATGGTGACATAAAGTGATTTGCCTCATGATCACATGACTGTCTGAAAAGAAAATTCTCATTGATTTAAAATAAAACACTGAATGCATTTAAATTATTTCAACTTGGCTCTTATAAGAACAATCAATTTTAAGATTGATTGACAACTGTCACAGGTCTTTGTTTGACAGAGATGTGGTATCTCTCTGAAGATGCTCCCAGGGCATCTTGGGAGGAAGGGCGGGCAGCTGGCCTTTGTGGGGTTTTCAATGACATAGAAGTGGGGGGCAGGTTTGGGTGCCTTTCAAAGGGTCGCTCAGACTTGTGAGAGGGTAAGGTACATCAAAATGTAGGTACGAATGTCCCTAAATGTGTATAAACCCACTGTGACAGTCAAAGCATTGGCAAAGCTGTGAAATCCAATCTATGGTGGGTGGGGACATGGGTTTGTAAGAGTTAGCACTAGTTGGAATAGGATCTAGAAAGGGAGAGGGTGGTGATTAGAGGGGTATTGGTTGGCATAGTGCAGATGAGTGGTCCTGGATAGTGTTGGACGTGAGCATAGACGGGCATGAAGGGTTGAAGGTGGCATGGAATTGGAGTAATTATGGTAAAGAAAGAGGCCATTCGGTCCTTTGAGTCCATATTGACTCTCTGATGAGCAAGGCGAAAGTGGGTACTGCAGATGCTGGAGATTAGAGTTTAGATTAGAGTGGTGCTAGAAAAGCACAGCAAGGTAAAAACAATGACTGCAGATGCTGATACAGCAGTTCAGGCAGCGTCTGAGGAGCAGGAAAATTGACGTTTCGGGCAAAAGCCCTTCACCAGAATCTCTGATGAGCAACCTAATCAGTCTCCATTGTGCATATTTATTTTAATGTCTATGGGTCCGTTCAATTTAATTCCAAAATTATTCATCATCACAACTTTGTAGGCAGTGAGTTCCCGATCATACAATCATAGAACCCTACTGTATGGAAGCCCATCGAGTCCACGCCGAACTTCTGAAGAGTATCCCAGCCAGACACACACAGCTACGCTATTCCTGCATTTCCCCATGGCTAGTCCACCTAGCCTGCACACTATGGGCAATTTAGCATGGCCAATCCACCCTAACCTGCACATCATTGGTCTGTGGGAAGAAACCCCGCACAGACACGGGGAGAATGTGCAAACTCCACGCAGACAGTTGCCTGAGGCTAGAATTGAATCTGGGTCCCTGATGCTGTGAGGCAGCAGTGCTAACCACTGAGCCACCGTCCTCAACCTTACATCATCATCACTTACAGCTTAAAAAAAAATCCCTCAACATCTCATGCCTAAACTTTGCACCTCATAGTCCTGGATCTATCGGGACATGGGGAACACCAGTTCTTTACCTTAAATAGACCCCTCATAATCTTCAGCAAACTAAAACAGTAATTGCTGGAGAACCTCAGCAATTGACAGCATCTGTGGAGAGGGAAACTGTTAACGTTTTGGGTCCAGTGACCTTTCCTTAGTCTAGTATGGTTGAGGAAAGCCATTTTCTGGTCTAATTTGAAAAGGCTCTTGCACTTAACAAGACCTAGTTGATTGCATGTTATTCTCCAGCTACAGTTTATATTGATATGATAGACATAGTGACAGAAATTTTCAGCAAGACCTAATAATTAGGCCTCACTCTGCTTTGGGTGGCACTCTCCAGTGCCATCTACCCTTTACGACCCATAGACAACGAAACTCATTGTTCTACAAAGCTGATGTAAGTCAAGATGATCAATAAGTTCAAAAGGAAATTGGTGGGGCACTTGAAAAAGAAACTTGGGAGAGACAGGGCTAAAGCAGGGCAGTGGCAGTACTGCTCTGATTATAATGTCAGTACTGAACAAGAAAATAAAGACCCACTTTCTAATTTCATACAATGTTTTACTAATTGATGGATTAGGAACCATAGCATTTGAAAGGTGGTGCATGAATTTTGTGATGGAGAAGTGTTGAAAGATGATCCACTATTCCCTGTTTCTCAGTCATCAGTACTCTTCCATACAGCACGGAAACAGACCCTTCGGCCCAATCATACCATGCCGAACATAAACCCAAACCAAACTAGTCCCACCTGCCTCCACTCGGCTCATATCGCCACAAACGTTTCTTATACATAAGCTTTTCCAAATGTTTTTTAAACATTATAACTGTACTCCAGCCATCAATTCCTCTGGAAGTTCATTCCACACATGAACCACTCTGTGTAAAAAAAAGTTGCCCTCATGTCATTTTTAAATCATTCTCTTCTCACCATAAAAACATGCTCCCTAGTTTGAAAACCCCCACCCTAGGGAAAAGATACCTGCTATTCACCTTATTTATACCCCTCATGAATTTATAAAACTCGATAGGGGCACCCCTCAACCTATTACGCGCCAGTGAGAAAAGTCCCAGCCTCTCCTTTATAACTCGAACCCTCCATTCCCAGAAACATTCTGCTAAATCTCTTCTGAACCCTTTCCAGTTTAATCATAGTGAGATCATGGACATCCAGAAAATCCAGAGGAGCTGCGATAGGGTTGCTGCCGACTGGAGAGGTCACTTTGGTGGCATAGTATGAGAGGTGGTTATTGGGTCTCATCGTGGCCTGCTCCTTTCTCTGTTGTCACTTGAGAGTAGCTGAAAGCAGCTGGGGAAATACATTGACCCGCGGGATGACTTTCGCTGCTTGAATGCACAATTATTGATGACATATTTCCCGTTTGCAGTGATGCTTTGTGGGCAGGCTGGATTTTCAGAGTTTTTCAAGGCCGAATGGCTTGACCACATCCTGGCGTGGCAACTGCCAGCTGGTTGCTTTGGGAAATCTGGTGAGTGACTCCTTTTTAACAAGGAATATTAATTAAAACCCCTTACATGTCTCACATGTACAATCTACCTTAACAACCCTGGAAAAACCAATAGAAGGCTCTCCAGCCAAATTTGTGGGCGACACCAAAATAGGTAGGACACCAAATTGCGACGAGGAACTTACAACTGGGTACAGTTAGGTTAGGAGGAGTGCACCAAAACCTGGCAGATGGCGTTTAAGTGTGAGGAATAAGTGTGAGGTCATGCATTTTGGTCAGAAAAATGGGAAGGTGATCTATTATCTTAATGGGGAGAGACTTAGGGGTGGTCCGGTGCAGAGGGATCTAGGTGCACTCATTAATGAATCACAGGTACAGCAGATAATAAAGAAAGCAACTGGAATTTTTTTTATCGCTAAAGAAATAGAATATGAAGGTAAGGAAGTACTGCTGCAGCTGTACAAGCTGTTGATGTGCACCTGGAATATTGTGCACAGCTTTGGTCCCTTGTTTAGGGAAAGATATAATGGTTTTGGAGGCAGTTCAGAGGAGGTTCACTAGATTGATCCCAGAGATGAAGGGGTTGTTGTATGAAGAGAGATTGAACAGTTTCGGCCTATACTCACTAGAGTTTAGAAGAATGAAGGGAGATCAAATTGAGGTATTCAGGATAATAAAAAGTGTGGATAAATTAGATGTGGAGCGGATGCTTCCTCTTGTGGGGCATTCTGGGACAAGAGGCCATAGTCTTAGGATAAGGGGCAGCAAATTTAAAACAGAGTTGGGGAGACACTACTTCTCCCAAAGGGTTGTGAATCTGTGGTATTCGTTACCCCAAAGTGCAGTGGATGCTGGGACAGTGAGTAAATTTAAGGAGTTAGACCCATTTCTAATTGGTAATGGATGGAAGGCAGGAAAATGGGGGTGGGGAGCATATCAGCCATGATCAAATGGTGGAGCTGACTCAGTGGGCCGAATGGCCTAATTCTGCTCCTATATTTTATGAGTTTATGAACTTATGTGTTGATTTAGAAAGATTGTGTCGCAATATGTCGACGTGACTCCGAAACACATCCTGCCCTCTATGTCTAAATGCTAAAAGTTTAAGAATTCCACTGGGTTCTCCACTAATCTCGACTTGAATCCAGCCTTCACTAGTCAATCTCCAGATTGGGATTGTGTAATTTCACATTTAACCTTTTTGACAACATAGAGCCCAAGCAAATTGCTCATCTTGAAGTTTGGTGCAGACGTTGAAAGGTATCTTGAAGGCATTGACCAAGCTGATCAGATTGTTGCTCACTGTGTATTGCATGGACTTATAACTGGGCCAAAGGCTCCCCCTTTCAGATCCATAAAGAACCTGGGATACCTCAAATTGTTCTGGAAAGGCAAACTAACTCAAAGATTTGAACAGCCGGTTCGGAAGGTATTTCATGCTGTTATGATGCAGAGGTGATGCAGGTGGTATTTTCCAATTAAGAGCATTCAGTAGTCAGTCCGGGAGAAGGTTCTGTCTTGCACACAATTCGACAGTATCCCGAATCAATGTCAGTGCCAGTAGCGTAGATCATATATCGCCAGAATTGGCTGATTAAATTAAATCGAAGAATGTGGTGCTGGAAAAGTACTTGTTGGTCAGGCAGCATCTGAGGAGCAGGAGAGTCGATGTTTTGGGCATGAGCCCTTCATCAGTAATGAGGGGGTGGCCCAAGGGGTCTGAGAGATACATGGGAGGGAGGGGTGGGGCTAGGGGAAGGTAGCTGAGAGTGCAATAGGTGGAAGAAGGTGGGGGGTAAAGGTAATAGGTCAGAGAGGAGGGTGGAGCAGATGGATGGGAAGGAAGATGGACAGGCAGGACCATTCAAGAAGGCGGTGCTGAATTGGAAGGTTGGATCTGGGATAAGGTATGGGGAGGGGAAATGAAGAACCTGGTGAAATCCACATTGATCCTGTGTGGTTGGAGGGTCTCAAGGCTGAAGATGAGGCATTCTTCCTCCAGGCGTCAGATGATTAGGGTTTAGCAGTGGAGGCAGCCCAGGACTTACATTATTGGCAGGGTGGGAGGGAGAGTTAAAGTGTTTGGCCACAGGGCGGTGGGTTTGGTTAGTGCAAATCAAATGCTTGCAATGGGCTAAGGGCATACTGTACTCAACCAACCCGTGCTTGCAAATCCCACACAAACCCTCTCCTCTGAGATAAAACCTGAGAGAACTGCAGATACTGTGGATCAGAGACAAAAATAGGTATTGCTGGATAAGCTCAGCAGGTCTGACAGGGTCTGTGGTGAGAAATCACAGTAAACGTTTTGGGTCGATTGACCTTTCGGTTCTGAGGAAGGGTCACCCGACCTGAAACATTAACCCTGATTTCTCACCACAGGTGCTGAACATGCTGAGCCTGTCTGGTACTTTGTACTTTTGCTGCTTCTCTTCGATGTAATTCGGTGACTGGACAGTACGTGCAGAGCATTGCCAAACGTGCTGGTCGCCACATTAAATAGAATCCCTACAGTGTGGGAAATTGCTGGTTGTCAGGGGACTGAAGAGAAGCATTTCTGCTTTACCTGGTGCGCCTGAATTTCCATCCAGCAGATCTCAACTCCATTCAGCTTGGTGACCTCACCAACCTAACTGGTCAGTGTTGAAGGTGAAGTGAAGTAAAAGATCTTGATATTAAACTAGCATCGAGTTGGGTGTGGTTTAAGCAATAGGGAAAAGGCCAAGAGAAGGTGTAAATGATACTTCTGAAGTGGTATGTGGGACTAAATGGCTTCTTCTGTGCTACAACTGTTCTGAGGGATAGATGATACATCGTCAATTTGCTGCCTTTGGCAATTTGATTTATTTTCTACTCTCTATCCAAACTCTACAGCTATCCTGTTTTAAACAAGTTTCCTTTCCTCTGTAAAAATGCTGTCATTTCTTTCCAAAACTGGGTCATTTCTTCCAGTCCTGAGGAAGAGTTCAACATCCAGAACATTAGTATTATTTTTCCAGGGTTACTGCCAGATCTGCTGGCTATTCGCAGCCATTTCTGTTTGTGTTCAGATTTCTGGCAGTTTGGATTATCTCCTTTCGTCTGGTCCAGAACAATTCCAACGTAGCGAAACCATGTCAGCCTGCGAATAGGCCTGACCCTGCATTGTTGCACGTTCGCTGTGACCTCCTGAGGTTGCTCCAGGTCCAAAGCAATTCTCACAATGCCTTAAAGGGACACCTCCTCGTTTTGTTCCTTTAAGAATACAGATGCTGTGGGAATTTGCCAGTAATTGGCGTCATTGAAACAGTGCTGAGAGCATGATGCTGGAAAAGCACAGCAGGTCAGGCAGCATCTGAGGAGCAGGAGAATTGACATTTCGAGCATAAGCCTTTCATCATTGAAACAGTCCCTTAGTAAGAGAGATCTTACTCGATCACTACCAAAGGACAGTGACTTATAAGAAAGAAGAATTATCTAGGTTGAATCATCATTTTCTTCTAGGGTAACAGGTAATAATTTTCACTGAGATTTTCCTTCAAGGACTGTCAGCTACACCTCAAGTACCAAAACACACATTTTAAAATTAACATCCCTCTTAAAAATAAGTCAACTACATATTAGTCGTGAGGGCTATGCCTCAATTTTCCTGTTTTGTAATATCTTAAGGATTTTTACCTTGTAATTCATTTGCCATTAATTCAGTTTGATTTCTCACTAGGGCAAAAATACACGTTGCCAAAACACAAGCGAGTGAAGAGAAGATCAAACAATTTAAAAGGTAAGATATTAATTCTGAAAAAATATTCATTGTAGTTAGTTAATAAACTATTGGATTTCAAAACTGACAGAACTGTGACTAAATGGCAACAATAATGTTTGATGATAGATAGGGTCATCGAGATATACAGCACGCAAACAGACCCCTCAGTCCAACTTGTTCATGCCAACCAGATATCCTAAATTAATCGAGTCCCATTTGCCAGTACTTGGCCCACATTCTGCTAAACCCTTCCTATTCATATACCCAACCAGGTACCTTTTACAAGTTGCAATTGTACCAGTCTCCATCACTTCCTCTGGCAGCTCATTCCATAAACGCACCACCCTCTGCGTGAAAAAGTTGCCCCTTAGGTCCCTTTTAAGTCTTTCCCCTCTCACCTTAAACCTATGCCCTCTAGTTTTGGACTCCCTGGGGAAAAGACCTTGGCTATTCACCTATTGCCCATGAAAAAGTGGCGGTACCCTATTGTCTTGAACTGTTACAGTCCAGAAGGTGTAGGTAGACCCACGGTGCTTTTAAGGGAGAGAGTTCCAAGATTTTACTGTTTGTCAAGCATATAACAAACACAGCAATCAGCATCTGTCCCAACACTACTGCTGTGAACTTCATATTCCAGTTAAGGAGACCATTTCAGATTTGGTTACGATACCCAACGTAGACCGGAAGGTCTAGAAATTCAGCAGGATGGTGGATAGGGGAATGCCCAAATCATTGGGAATCATTGTGAGGAATACAGGCGAGCTGGTGTCGGAGAGTGGTGACTCATGTTCTGCAGCACGGCAAGGGGACTTGTGTCTGGCCACTCCAGACCCTTAACACAAAGGACTGGAAGGTTGAACTTTATTTTCCTGCTTTTATAGTCTATGTTTAGGTATATCTTTCTCTGTCTTAAGATGGTGCCAGAGAGTGGTGATATTATGCAACACTTTTCATAGTATTTCGTAAGAAAATACATGTGACAATAAAGAAATCAAATTAAATCCATGCAAGCATGAAAAATCAATAATTGTGTTTTTGGGGTTTAGGGGGTGGGCTCTAGATATTCACGATGTGGAGGAGCCAGTGTTGGACTGGAGTGGGGGACAAGTTAAAAATCACACAACACCAGGTTATAGTCCAACAGGTTTACTTGGAAGCACTAGCTGATGAAGGAGCAGCACTCCGAAAGCTAGTGCTTCCTGGTGGACTATAACCTGGTGTTGTGTGATTTTTTAACTAGATATTCATGGAAACCCTACAGTGTAGAAGCAGGGCATTTGGCCCATCGTGCCCACACCAATCCCCTTCCGAAGAACATCCCATCCAGAATCATCCCCTACTCTATTCCTCTTACCCTACATTTCCCATGGCTCATCAATAGCCTGCACATCCCTGGACACTTTGGGCAATTTAGCGTGGCCAATCTACCTAACCTGCATATCTTTGGACTGTGGGAGGAAACCAGAGCACCAGGAGGAAACCCACGCAGACACGGGGAGAATGTGTAAACTCCACACAGGCAGTTGCCAGAGAGTGGAATCAAACTCAGCTCCCTAGTACTGTTTGGCAGCAACACTAACCACTGTGCCACCATATATGCACAATTGTGAAACCAGCCAGCACCGCCAGAAGGGAAAGTTAATTGTGGCAGTAAGGAACGCTGCGAGGATGTGACATGACTGAAGCTGTGAGAAAGTGGCACCTTCAGGCTCACTGATGCTGCACTGGATACAGCAAGTGGAAAGCTCAAGCCTCCTTGAAGTCTCTCAGGGAATAAGGAATTGCTTTTCATCTAATGTGGAGGCCATGGAAAGATATCAAAATGAATCTTTCGCTGGCAACATTTGTCCCAGCTTGTGATGCAATGCTGCAAGAAGTTTCAGAAGTGATTAAATCTGTCAAGTTAAGAACACTGTTTGAATGTCCTTTCATCGCAGCTGCATTCATTCAGCCCTTCTCCAAGCTCAATACATGCTGCTCCAGACTGGACAGCATTCTGTCCAGTAGAATATGAGAAATAGGGACTTGAGCATATATTTGGCCCTTCAAGGACACTTCACTTATGCTATGTACACTTAGCAAAATCATGCCTGACCTTTTTACTTAATTCTGCGTTTCCTGCACTCTTGACACCCTTTAACTCCACTAGTGTGCAAAACGGACTTCCTTCATTACTGTCCTCTACCTTTCTTAATATTTCCTGGTTATCTTGTATTTTACCAGTTCTATAATGTCACTCCCTCCAAACCAGTTTGCTTTGACATCATTTTGTGGAGGTACTATTCTGCACCATGGAGCAGTACTTCTATAGCATACGCCCTTCATCAGGATGAAGGGCTTATGCCCGAAACGTCGACTCTCCTGCTCCTCAGATGCTGCCTGACCTGCTGTACTTTTCCAGCTCACTCCACTCTCAACTCTGATCTCCAGCATCCGCAGTCCTCACTTTCTCCTTATGTTTATTCTGCAACTTTGCAATCTCCTTATGAAAAATATGCAGTTGTTGATGTTAATCGTGTGTATCACTTTCTCATCTGCCCTTCCTTAGCCTACAATCTGTTCAATTTCAATTTTTATCCCTTCTGTGTTTGTTTGTTTCCAGTTCTTCTGATTATGGGCTACTTTCATTGGAGCTATTTAAGTTTGGAGGAGGTTTGGTTGAAAAGAACAAGATAATGATGTCTATTGTTAGGGTAGAGAATAGGTATTCCCACAAATTGATGGATCAAGGACGAAGGGGCATCAACTTTTAGATTTCCATTAGTGTTGTGTGTGTGTGGAATGAACTTCCAGAGGAAGTGGTGGATGCAAGTACAGTTACAACATTCAAAAGACATTTTGGATAAGTACATGAATAAGAAAGTGTTGGAGGTATATGGGCCAGGAGCAGGTAGGTGGGACTAGTTTAGTTTGGGATTAAGTTCGACGTTGGATTGAAGGGTCTGTTTCCTTGCCGACTGACTCTGAATCCATGTAAAGAGGAACTTTTTTTTAACACATGGAGTGAAAATGACCTGGAACACACTATCAAGAAAGATGGTAAGAGTAGAGGCAGTGAATGATTTTGAAATTAAATTGAATGGAAAATCAAGCAAATTAAACTTTCAGGAAATCAGGACAGAGCACTTGAATGAGACTGATTGGATAGCTCTATAGTGTCTCTGATGGGCTGAATGGCCTCCAGCTGTGTTGTAATTTCTCAATGAGATGAAGCTCAGTCTTAAATATGTATAAGACAAGCAATCACAGCTCCATTGGGGTAGATAGTTAGAAAGATTCACATCTGCTCTGTTGAAAAAAACTTTCTCATTTCACTTCTAAATGGCTGACCCTTTATTTTCAGACTGTGACTCTAAGTTCTGATATGTTAGGAGCCTGTGTGCTCACTTATTTTATACATTTAAGACTTACACCTAGGAAATTACCATATTTTGTTAATGTTGGAAAATCATGTGACCATAAGGACAGCACGCAACTTCAGAAATGAATCATCAATGAGATGAAAGATTCAGAACTACAGAATGGATGTAAATTCACTAAGTGTTTGCAATTTCGTTTCTTGAACACAATGTCAAGGCGTATAAAACTGGGTACAGTAGGTATTGACATTGTCTGGAAAATTCCCTGATCAAAGAATTCACAAATGTGTTTTTGTTTCAGGTGGTTGTTCAGATCACATGACCGGTGTTGCTGTTGGAGCCTTGGGCGGTTACCTACGTTTCTACGGAACAAGCAGAATTTTGCAGGAACACCAGCAACTTAGCAACAAGGCTTTAATGCATCATTTATAGTACATTATAACAAGTTCTGCTTTTCAATCTAAGAATGAGTATAGTTATTCGTATGATTCTGTTTATCATCATCTACCTAGATACACAACATATTGAGAAAGGAGCTGGCACGTTAGAATTCTAGAAAGATATTAATTCTATTTATAAATAGTCATTTGGTTGTACAGGATTTGGTGAAAAAAGACTTCTTGCAAAGGTTGTCATTTTGCACTCATCAAGCTAACTTGCAAGAATGACCATTATCTATTTGTTTGAGAAGTCAACCCCTGCTCAGGAATGGGGAACGTCTGATCTTATCTAAAGTGATGAATACTAAAGCAGCAACCAGGCATGATGTGGGCTGGCATTCAATTTGGGTTTATGACGGTATTAACCCTAAGGAAGGGCATCTCATCTTTCCCTTTAGAAATGCAGTGATGTGAGTGATAAGCTCGCAGAATGGAAGTTAAAACCACAGGGCATCACCTTCAGACTTTACAGTGGAGGAGTTAAATATAATGATTATTTATGGTAAAAAAGTTATACAAATTTGTAGGAAAAGCTCCACCCTCCAAATTGTTCTAACATATGTATAATCCAAGACTAAGGGACTGTTCCCTTAATTGCCACAACAGATTTCCCTCTGGTGGGAGATTTCAAGACAAGGACGTATATTATTAAGGTGAGAGAGTGGTTTGTGTGTGGAATGACCTTCCAGAGGAAGTGGTGGATGCGGGGACAGCTACAATGTTTTAAAAGACATTTGGATAAGTTCATGATTGAGAAAGGTTTGAAGGGATATGGGCCAAGAGCAGGCAGCTGGGATTAGTTTAATTTGGGAGTACGATTGGCATGGACTGTTTCCATGCTGTCTGACCACTGTTCCATTTACAAAACATTGCTGTTAACCTGACACCTTTGTTTGCAGAACAACCTTTCCATGTTTTTTCCTGTCTTTTACCTAGCTGATTCTTCAGAAGTTTTATAAAGTATACCTCTCGTCAAAGAGGACCTTAGCTGAACCCAGTGCACTCCCGACTGAAATCCAACAATTCCTTCAGGTCAATATCATTAGCCCTTGTGCACTCCTTGCTTCTGTTCAGTTTACAAAATACATACTGACTGCAGTAGAACCATGTAACTCTGCACTACATTAAATGATACACCATAAACTGCTGTACTTTTTTAAAAAATTGTCCACTTTATTCAATAAAATATAAAGTGAAGTGCAGAGCCTTTGTCAATTTTATATGACAGGTCTTTCAGAATAAAATGTGCTCACGAAAGTACATGCAATCAGAGTCCAGAATCTTTTACTTCCAAAAATGTGTAACAGTAAAAACAAACACAACTCTGACAAGTTTTGAAAGACCTTAACAAAATTTAAGTGTATTATTAAAACACAGTCTCTATTGCACCTGGATTGACAAATGATTAAGTCACAAATACGATCTGGAATATTATTTCCCTCCCATAAGCAACAGTTGTTTTTGATGTCTCTAACAAGATACATAAAGGACATACCTGTGGAAGTTGGAGTATATAAAATGAATTACAGTACGGCTGAATTTATACAGCCAGTATGTCAATATTTCATTGCAAAAGGTGAAATGTTTTCTAAAAATTGTGTATCCCTTTAAAGAAGTTGAAATGTAAGATAATTCTGAGCAGCTCAACCTTGTTTCAAGCAAGATAAATATTTTGCTAGTTATTCCAGCCAATGATCTCATAAATCAATGACTTTAGCAGCCGTGCCTGATATGTAACTGTATTCTTCCCTGAGTGCAGTTTCTGTTCTTCCAAGGGCTGCTCGATTACTGCTAACACATTCTTGCCATAAACTAAATAGATCAAAGATAAAATTATAATATTATTAAAACTGCAAATTTTTAAAGGGAAGAACATCCACATATGTAGTGCTTTTCACAACATCAGATCAACACTATGTGATTCATTTAAAATTCTTGACCCCTATATCAAGCACCAGAAAAAAATACTCACCGAGACCTTAAACTATATCCTCCCTCACAGACTCTGAGCTCAGTGACTTCTAATCACTGGTGATTTCAATCTCCATCTAAATTCATTGTCCTCCTATCCTCCCTTAATCTCTCGTTCTACATAAAATCCCTAATCAATATTCTCAGATGCACTCTTGACCTTCCCATTACAATTGTGCTCTCTATCACATATAAGACCCTCTCTGACCACTTCCTGGTCTCATTCTCACCCACAGCCCCCTTCCTGCTCGCACTCTTGCTTCTTTCTATTTCCTCCTTGGGGTGGAGGGACAGGGGGAAGTAAACTCAATTCACCTCAAACTACATTAACAACATTCCAACTGTCTTGCCTTTGGTTCTTTGTCCACCATGACATTTTTGTAACTGCCAATCTGCTTAAGCGGAGCTGACTCGTGATACCCTAGAAACTCACCCTGACCTTTGCTGCTCTCACCTTTGTTCCATTTTTAGACTTTCTGATATTGCAGGCAACAATTTATTCATCCATTGCTATGTACGGCTAAACCACATAAAATATTACTAGATCCTGTTTTGTCTGCAGAAACAGTTCACTACAAGAATACATCAGAGATTAGGAATTCGGAGGCATGGAACCATCTAGAAGGACAGGGGCAGCAGATACATGGGAAGACCACTACCGGCACATTTCCCTCCAAGATGTACACCATCTTGACTTGTAAATATATCACTGTTCCTTCGCTGTTTCTGGGTAAAACTCCAGGAAGTCACTTCCCAACAGGACAGTAGGTGTAGTTACACCTCAAGGATTGTTGAGGTTCAAGATAGCAGTTCACTATCACTTTCTCAAGGGCAGTTAGGGATGGGCAATAAATGCTGGCAGCGACAGGAGACATGAGAAGAAGAAATGAAAGACATGGCAGAGAAACAAAGCATATACTTTGTGTTTTTCTTCACAGATGAAAACACAAGTCACCTTGAAATAATTAAGATCAAAGGGTTTCACAATATGAGTGTGAAAGTAAAAAAAAGTTTTGTTAAAAAATACTATTGGGAAATTAAAGGTAGTGAAGAACAAATCCCTGGAACTCAGAGGATTATGTCATCCGGTCCTGGATTCTCCCTCAAGGGGAAACAGCCTCTCATCATCTAGCCTGCCAAGCCACCTGAGAACCTTACACGTTTTAATAAGGCTGCTTCTCAATGTTAGAGCTTCATCCTACTCAACCTCTCCTCATACTAAAATTCATCCAGACCCAGGATCAACCAAGCAACCCTTCTCTGCACTGCCTCCACTGCCACTGTCTATTTCCTTAGATAAGGGCCCCAACCTGTTCACATGATTCAAGATAATGCCTTGACTGGTTTCAGTAAGACTTCTGTATTTCTATACTTCAGTTCTTAAAATAAAGGCCAATATTCCATCCAGCTTTGGCAAATCATCAGATACTGAAGCAGTCCATGTCTAAATGCAACAATTCTTTAATAATAATATTGGGAGAAGCACTGAAAAGATAGAACAGGGTATTTCTGAATGGTGCAAGATTAGAAATAGTGGATGCCCAAAGAGATTTGGAATCCAGCAATTTAGACAATTACAACAGCATGAAGAAGCATAGAAAATAATCAAGGCAGCTTGAAATGTTGGCCTTTACATCTACAGGATTAAAATATAAGGGAGGTAAGAGTGGTGGAACTGCTATACAAGACCCAGGTTAGATACTTGGAGTACTGTGAGTGGCTTGGGAACCACACCTCAGAAAAGATATACCAGCCTTGGAGGAGAGCTGTATAAAATTACCAGAATTATTCCTGAGGTGAAATTAAAAGGAACTGGGGATGTATTCCCTGGAATTTAGAAGGTTTAATGGTAGTTTTATCAAGATTTTAAAGGGGAACAGATCAAGTAGATAGAATAAAACTGTTCTTGAGAGGTGAGGAGCCTAGGATTAGTGGGTCCAGTTTAAACATTAAAGACCCTTCAGTGGTGAATTTGGGAGAAGATTTATTTTTAACAAAGTAAGGCTAGTAGGAGTTTGGAACTCACCTCCACAAAAAAGGTGTTGAAATTGTTACCTTCACAATTTAAACACATCTAAACAAAAAGACCTTCTGCATTGTACATTTGTCTTGTGTCTGGTCACTGGAATATCACTTCTCAATAGGGGTTCTATAGCTTGAGTGACATTGACTGGATACTCACTTTCACAGTGTTCCAAGAACTGGATACATTCTTGTATAACAGTGTCCCTCAGCATAATCATGTGTTTTGCCATATTCTCCAGTAAAGATAAGAAGCACCGTTTGGCATAATACCAAGTATCTGTTCCAAGCTGTAAAGAAACAAATAGAACAGTGTTTTCTAGCGAGGGTTAATTCATGAAACTTGGCCAAAGTTCTATGTTAAATCAGCTGCGTACCTTTGTTGAAGGCTGTTGTGTAATAAAACCTTTTCTTAAAAAGATTTGCATTTATCTTCCCTAAAATATAATGTATTGGGATTCCAATTGTCTAAAACATCAAGATTAAAGTACACGTTAGATTAGATTAGATTAGATTAGATTATTTACAGTGTGGAAACAGGCCCTTCGGCCCAACAAGTCCACACCGCCCCGCCGAAGCGTAACCCACCCATACCCCTACATCTACATTTACCCCTTACCTAACATTATGGGCAATTTAGCATGGCCAATTCACCTGGCCTGCACATCTTTGGACTGTGGGAGGAAACCGGAGCACCCGGAGGAAACCCACGCAGACACGGGGAGAACGTGCAAACTCCACACAGTCAGTCACCTGAGGCGGGAATTGAACCCGGGTCTCAGGCGCTGTGAGGCAACAGTGCTAACCACTGTGCCACCGTGCCGCCCACCATGTTTCTATGATTCTGTTCATAGAAACAGCAGCCTTTAAAAGATATGTGTTATTTTGTGAATCAAAACATTTAATCAATCATTCACAAAGATTTTGGGGGGAGCGACTCACTTGAATATTCAAAGTAAGGTTTTGCCAATTTGACTTAAAAGAAATTTCAAAAATATTAGGTTGATTTATGACAGAAACGACTTTGTTTGCTATTAGGGATATTTGCTGTCTATATGTACACATATGGTAAAAACAATGACTGCAGATGCTGGAAACCAGATTTTGGATTAGTGGTGCTAGAAGAGCATCCGAGGAGCAGCAAAATTGGATGCTGCCTGAACTGCTGTGCTCTTCCAGCATCACTAATCCAAAACCATGTACACATATGTTTACTCACAAATGTATGTACAGTTTTCTATATACCTGTCCAGACATTAACAAGTAGGAAAAGTCACTCCAGATACAGAGCTTGTAAGTGAAGAAAAAAATCATTCTGGGGATTACACTGAAACCATATTTTAGCTTTAATGCCAAAGGATGCATATTGAAATACAGGAACATAGAACATTAATTTTCAAATTAAACAGATCAGTTTCATTTATATAAATCCTAATATTTATCTTCCCTGAAGTAATTGCACAGAATGTGTTGGGTCAAATGGAATACAGTATGCCAATTAAAAAACAAAATCACTTTTGGTTCTCTTTTGCATCATTCCTAAATTAAAATTGTTTTAACTGCCTCACCACTGTAGCTAATTCTAATCTAATGATTCAAAACATTTAAAAAAAAGAAAATTACATAATCTACTTCCTAAACATTTAGTAGTTTGTTAGCACAGAACTTGACTGTACGAATTTCCTTGAAATTGTAATTCCGCAATTATTCAGGATGGCTGTAAAAAGGCACACGGTGTCAAAGCTTCTCATCTTGTCGTTCCTCCTCAACCAGAACTGTACACAGAACTCCAGCTGTGGCCCAACCAGTGTCCATAAAATTTGACCATTACATCGTTGCTTTAGTATTCAATACCTCTCCCAAAGAAGGGAGGCATCCCACAGATCTTCTTTACTGCCTTAACTACCTGTTGCCTTCAGAGACCTGTGGACATGATTCCAAGGTCTCTCTCCTCCTCTATCCATACAACCATAAGAAACCCTCTGACTACCCTCCCGTCGATTGCATATTTACCTGTACATGCTTTCATAACCTTTGTCAAATAACATTGCTCTTCTCCAGATTGAACTTAATTTGACATTCAAAGTTTGGGAGAAGATTTGTAGCTCGGGTGCTCGTTGTTGTGGTTCTGTTCGCCGAGCTGGGAATTTGTCTTGCAAATGTTACATGGCCACTATAAATGCCAGAGGAAACAGCACAGAGGCGCTTCACAGGAGGCTCCCAAGCACTGAGGATGTCACCTAGACAGGGGACGAAACGTTTGCAAGACAAATTCCCAGCTCGGCGAACAGAACCACATTAATTTGACATTTTTCTGCCCACTTATCCACTGATATCATGCAGTTGACAGCCGTTCTCTTCAGTATTAACTACTTGCCAATTTTTGTGCTGTTTGCAAATTTTCCTTTCACGCCTTCTACATTTAAATCTAAATGACTATACCACAACAGCGAGGACTCCAAAAGTGAGCCCTGTGGGACACCACTGGAATTATTCAAGTGCCATGAAGACAACTGTATTTTTGAATTCCTCAAAATTGCAGCTACTGAGATAATGAATGCATTGATGGTATTCCCGCAAGAATCCTTAGATTCTGGGCAAGTGCCAGAGGATTGGAATACTGCCAATGTAACACTCAAAAAGAAAGGGAAACAAAAAAAAAACAATAACTATGGGCTTAACATTTGTCATGGGGAAAATGTTGCTGTGTCCATTATAAAATAGATAATAGCACAGCATCTGGAAATACATAATACACATCAAATAGAATCAGCACAGCTTCATGAAGGAGAAATCAGGCCTGACAGATTTAGTAGAGTTCTTTGAGAAGGTAACAAGTTGAATAGATAAAGAATGGCCCAATAGCTATACCGTATATACTGGAGCAAAAGTCTATCTCATGTAAAAGTCAGCCTCTAATTTTGACCAAAGAAATCTGGACGTTTCCAGACGTATCTCATGTAAAAGTCAATCTTAGTTCTTCACAGATAATAGATTGCCATTTGTGAGTCAAGGCATTATCCTGAACATAAATGTTACGATGAGGAAATGAATTTTTTATTTATTTGTTTTCTTTAGTGTGTACAATTCACACTAACATTAGGCTACGGATTTCTTTTTCAGGTAATAATGACCTTTTTCAGGTAATTGCCATAATTCGCTGTGTTTTTAAGAATTAATTTAGAGATCAATTGGGCTTCTGTTAATGATCTGGTATTTTGAACTGTAGCATGAATTTCAGCCTCTCAAAAGTAGTATCCAGGTAATAGTCGACCCTGTAAATATAACCTTAAAAATGTCTACAACATTTGATTTTTACATGAGTATATACAGCACTATATTTGGACTTCCAAATTGTGTTCAATAAAGGTACTGCGCACAAGGCTATTTACTAAAATAAGACTGTATGGTGTAAGGATGGTACATTAGTATGGATAGATGATTAGCTAACTGACAGAAGGCAGAGTTGGGACAAAGGGGGGCCATTTTTAGGATGGCAACCTGTAATTAGTGGAATGCCACTGGGATTGGTGCTGGGGCCACACTTAAGAAAATCAACATACTATTGCCAAGTTGGCAGATGCAATATAATGTGGAAAAACGTGAGGTTATACACTTTGGCAGTGGATCTGAAGAGCTCAATATTAATATATTGCTAAATGGAGAAAGACTACAGAAAGCCTCAGCACTGACAGCTTTGGAGGTTCTTGTAAATGATTCACAAAAATCTAGTATTGAAGTTCAGCGGGTAATAGGAAAGGCAAGTGGAATGTTGGCCTATATTTCACAGGGAATGCAGAATAAAAATAGGAAAGTCTTGCTAATATTACTAAAGACACAAGTTAGACCACATCTAGATTAATGTGAAGAGTTATGGTCCTTTTATCTAAGATTTATTAGTATTAGAGATAGTCCAGAGAAGGATCATGGTTAATCTTAGGTATGCAGAAAGGAAGGCTGAGTAGGCTGGGCCTGCACTCATTGGAGTTGAGAGAAGACCTTACTGAAATATAAAACATTCTTAGCAGGTTTGACAGAGTAGATTGTACAGAGGTTGTGTCCTTTTGTTGGAGAGTTTAGGGTCAGAGGCCATAATCTCAGAGTAAGAGGGTAACTCCTTTAAGACAGAGAGGAGGAGGAATTTCTTCTCTCAGGGATAGTGACTCTGTGGAACAGTTTGCTGCAGAGGGTGGTAGAGGCTGGCTTGTTCAGTGCATTTAAGACTGCAATAGACAGATTTTTAATCAAGTAATCACATCAAGGGTAATGTGAACAAGACAGGAAAGTAGAGTTCAAGATAGTCAGATCAGCCATAATCTCATTCAATGGCCGAGTAGACTCAGTGGGCTGAATGGGCTATTTCTGTTCCTTCATCTTATGATCTTATTTGGCATTTTTGCATTTTTTAAAAGTAAACAATCATGATTACATTAAAATTATTCATTGTCTCGAGTAAAGAGATAAATTTGAAAGCCAGAATTAGATTAACAAAATAGGTTCATGGGATTCACTTTGTAGACTAACTACATTACCCAGATTTTTCTCAATATCAAATGGATATTTTGGAAGCCCTACTTGGTTAGAAGTTTTCACTTGATGTAACGTGCTATTTTTGTTTCATCTTACCTTTTTATTGTATGGCTCCAAGCTCTTTATTACTCTTGAAATGCCAAATTCATAATTTCCTTTAGCGCAGTATAAGGTCCTGAGAGAATTGAGAACATAAAACTACATATAAAGAGCACCATATCTGTAAAGGTCAATGCGAATTCATTACTAAAAGCGTCAATTTATAAATGAAGCAATTGTATCAGAGTCACTTATTTCTTGTTTTAAAGAAAGTCATTAACTTCCTTACAGTAACCGGACACTTAACAACTGGATCAAAACCCAAGCAGGGTTGACATGAATATGTATTTGTCATCTATTCTAATATGTAAATAATTTTAAAAATACACAAATTCTGAAACTTTCCATCAAAGCCTGCACTGTCTTGATTTCCATAATCAGCAGCAAATAACCTCACTGAGCTCCACTTCCAGCTATCTTCATCACCCTTTAGCATGAGACTATTCCCTCTTCTCTGACAATGTAATGCCATTAGATTGAAACAATTCATTCCTTTATCACAAAATACTTGCTTGCCAAATAGCATAAAGTATTAAACATTATCCATTTATGAATGCTGGAAGTTCTGTACATGATTTGAAGAGGTAAGAAATATATCTTTATTTGCTCTGGAGCTACATAGTTAGAAGGCCCTTCTGCTGCAAACACTCCTCGCTCCACAATTAGATTAGATTACTTACAGTGTGGAAACAGGCCCTTCGGCCCAACAAGTCCACACCGCCCCGCCGAAGCGTAACCCACCCATACCCCTACATCTACATCTACCCCTTACCTAACACTACGGGCAATTTAGCATGGCCAATTCACCTGGCCTGCACATCTTTGGACTGTGGGAGGAAACCGGAGCACCCGGAGGAAACCCACGCAGACACGGGGAGAACGTGCAAACTCCACACAGTCAGTCGCCTCAGGTGGGAATTGAACCCGGGTCTCTGGCGCTGTGAGGCAGCAATGCTAACCACTATGCCATCGTGCCGCCCAATAGATTAGATTACTTACAGTGTGAAAACAGGCCCTTCGGCCCAACAAGTCCACACCGCCCTGCCGAAGCACAACCCACCCATACCCCTACATTTATCCCATACCTAACACTACGGGCAATTTAGCATGGCCAATTCACCTGACCTGCACATCTTTGGACTGTGGGAGGAAACTGGAGCACCCGGAGGAGAACGTGCAAACTCCACACAGTCAGTCGCCTGAGGCAGGAATTGAACCCGGGCCTGACTGCGAACTAGCTTCATTTACATGTATTAGAAGGACAGATAACTTGAAACAAACCTTTACCAATAAATGATCCAAGCATTAGGAAATCTGCTACTGTAAATAAAATGTATCTCAAGGATTCACAATAAGATGCAATAGGGGTGGCACGGTGGCTAGCACTGCTGCCTCATGGCACCAGGGACCCGGGTTCAATTCCACCCTGGGGTGACTGTGTGGAGTTTGCACATACTCCCAGTGTCTGCATGGATTTACTCCAGGTAGTCTGGATTCCTCCAACAGTCCAGGAATGTGCAGGTTAGATGGATTAGCCATGGGAAATTCAGGGATTACAAGGATGGGGTGGGTCTGGTGGGGTATCCTTTGGAAGAGTCAATGTGGACGAGATGGGCTGAATGACCTGCTTCCACACTGGAGGGATTCTCTGATATATAGCTTTTGCACCACATAGTCCTATGCTTCATATGTTCATATTTATTTTATGGATGTGTACGATTTGAACTACTTATGATTTAAAGAAAAAAGTCAAATTATAGAGGACACCTTGTTTATTGGAAGGTAAAAACAAATGGGTACTGATTTCAATATTGGATGGATTTCCAAAGTTGAAAAAATTGTGCATTATCTTGGCACGATTGCCCCAAAACACGAGAATTATTCTAACATATCAAAATTGTTAAAAGATTCTTCCATATTATTTGAAGCAAGTTAAATCAGATGGCAGTGAGATTCTCTAACATGTGCCAGTCTTATTCATTTGAAGTATCATCGATCTTCTGAAGTGACCTGAGGTGACTGGATTTTGGATAGAACTCAGCAAACATTTTCACAACATTAAAATCTGCATCTCTGTGAATTTTATTGCAAGCGTTCTCTACTTTACATTTGGACCATTTCCAAATAAAACTTCTTTATAATATCCAAATGTTGGGGCAAAGGGGGTGGGAGCGGCAGCCAATGGGAGGATCAGGTGAATGGCCAGAACGTTCTGCCATGGTTGTACATTATCACGGCCACCGTCACATGTGAAGGTGACTGGTCACCATCTTTGGTGGCCACCTTGTATTGGCAACACACGACAAAAGCTACAATACTCAGTTGATGGTTGTTGCAGTTTTCCTGACGTTAACAGAACTGAAGAGTTTTCAGAATGTGCTGTTTCTAACTGCTTCCTTATAACAATTCTAAAATCACTTATTAGTCCATACTTTTAATTGTTACCAATTAAATTATCAAATATTTGAAATTCATTTCCTTTGCATATTATTCATATGTCTTTAAAACTGCTGTTTAAATGTTTAACATTAATAGTTTTCTTAGTGCAACTGCTGCTTGTATTAACTAAGCTCTGCTGTCTACTGCGACACAAGCTGCATTTCCTAATCACTGCTTAGGGTCAGCATCTACTTTGGAAAGTTATTCCATCCTCCTGAATATTATTTGCAGCAACAACCCCATTCATGCTATCATTGATTTCTGAGATGAAACCTCTAATATACTGCATGGGATTGCGTAGTTCTTGCACTTAATATGCCAGTGTCAAATAACATACAACTTACCCTATTACAAGATTAACAATGCAGAGGTGATAAATTTTTTTGTCAGGGTCATCATATGCCAGTTGTTCCTCTTCTTTTTCAATCTTCCTCATTAGCTCCTCTGCCTTTCAAGGGAGACAATGCAAACATTATGACAAAATAATCTAAATGAATATAGAACCTAATGTAATCAATTCATAAAACCAACATATTTATTTCCAACTGACTGACCAAATTCAAAACGTACATTTGAATAATAGTATTGTAAGTGGTGCTAAATGTAAAAGTGCAATAAAGGCAATGAGGGAAGACATTCAATAGTCAGGACTTAAAATGAATTCACTAAAGCATATTTTGCCATAATACATCCCTTACACATTACTAATTCACATGACCATTATCTCAGCAGCCAGAATGATTTGAAAACTTTTGTGCATTTATACACGTTGTGTACATTGTACATGTAATACTTTTCAACATTAGCTAGTAACAAAGCTATAAAAAGTTGTATCATTGTCAATTCAGCAGCTTGAAGTGAAGACACTGTTATGCTAAACATATGATAGTGTGAGTTCAATTCAAATCATGCAGCTCCATGAGAAAAGTCTGGAGCAAATTTAAACAACACAGGGAACCACACTGGGGGCATTGCTGGAGAAAGAAGAAGTGAATTTAAACAGTGCAGGACCCTGAATGGGTCAGCGGGGCATTGTGGAAGACCCCAATGGGAACACAAGTCAGAGCAAAGGAGTTCCTCAGTAGAAGCTTAATACAGATTCTTCTCCTATAGGGCGATTGCGTTCTTGTGTGACCCCGTGGTATATAAAATTCATGCAATTAATATAGCACTTAAAATGGTGGCAATGAAATTGCGTTATAGCCAACACATATTTTAAAACTTTCCACTTTAGAAACAGCATCCCATATTTGCCAATCGCTCGATAGCCAATTTGCATTAACAAAATGCACGTTATAGCAGAATGACCTAATTGTAAAAGAAGAGATTTTGAGTGGGGTAAAGATCATCAAGGAAGAAACCTGGAATTAATTTAAACAGAGTTTGGAATCCAAACATTTCACTTTTCTTTGTACGATACATAAATGCCTATTCTATCAGTCTATGAGGAATAGGAGAGGATTAAGAAATAATCCTTCAGTGATTATTTCACAGGGAGCTGGAGTAGAAACCATTATATCCGATTCTTTGGCTGATACTATATTAACAAGTCCAAGGGTATGGATACACATTGAGGAATGTGCAACTGACAACAGAGTATGAGGAATCTAGTGAAGAGGAGAGAAACTGCAGACTCCTCGCCTAATCAAAAACCACAGTACATTTCCCATCTCTAAGGATAATGTGAAAAACTGCAGAAAGAAAAGACAGACATGCAATTCATACAGCATTTTTTTAAACCTTATAATATCCCTTATACCAACGCAATATTTCAAAGCAATATTTTTGAGGTACAGTGACAGTTGCAATATAAGAAAATACAAAATAGAAGTACAGAAAAATCCAACAAACTTCATTAAGATAATTGGCTAGCTAATAGATTTTTTCAGAGCTAGAATGAATGACATTAAATTTCATCTGTAAGGCCTGCTCCCATTTGCAACAGATTCCATTCTCACCGGTAGAGGAAAGGGGCAGGGTATATAGGACATACAGGTTTGCATTACAAATTGGTGGCTTAATTAAACTCTACACTGAACAAGCAGATTCGATTTTCACTTTAGGAAGTGACTTCTGACTTCATGGTACAGACATAAATGTTGGTGGAAGGTGGGTAAGGTATGTTAGGTATGAATTCTGCTTGATGGAGATTGAGTGAATGATGAGAATATGTTCCATTGAACAGCAAATAAGGTTGTTAGTAGGTTATGGCATTTGAAGATGGATTTGCTGGTCTTGACCACTTATGGGAGATAATTAATCTTTTCACAGCATTGCATTCATATCCTAGCACTGACTCCCACAGCTGTCTGGTTCCACTGCCTCCTGAGAATTTGAAAGGACGGAATGCTGGATTGCAGTGAATAGAATGCATTTCTAAACCTCTGCACTTTAAGAAATGCTTCTTATGAAGCATCACAAAATCTTGAAACCCACTTTCTACTTTGTTATCTCATTATTCAACCACTTTCTACCACAGAATGAGTTGCGCAACAGCTTCCAGCACCTGATCCAGTCACAATGCACCTACCTTTTAGATTTGGCTTTCAGTGGCATAGATTAGCCTGAAGTGGAGAGTAGCAGGAGTCAGGAAATTTCCAAATTTGGCACACTGGCCTTGGGTGACAGCACGACTTTCATACTGGGGTGTGGATGAGGGATAGACTTAGGCCTACTACAATGGACACAGGGCCTGTCAAGTGCTATGATGAGGTGGTAAAAAGGTCCACCTCAATTTGCTGAGGCTTTGTTTGAGTTGTGTTGTAAGATATTAGGTCCTCTAGCCCTCATCCCTGATATTTGATCATCTCTGTGCTCCCTTCATAGCCATTTGTGCAAATCATGCTCCAACCTAATGACCCCTCATATCCATTCTGCCAACTCATAACCTTCTCCTCTTTCCCAAGGCTCCTTACAGCCCCAGTGCTGACATTGACCAATTCATGCATTACCCCCACCACCACCCAACTGGAGGGGCCGGTGTTGGACTGGGATGGACAAAGTTAAAAATCACACAATACCAGGTTATAGTCTAAGAGGTTTATTTGGAAGCACTAGCTTTCGGAGTGTTGCTCCTTCATCAGTTAGCTGTTGGATTATAACCTGGTGTTGTGTGATTTTTAACATTGGAGTTATATTGACATTCCTTCAGTGTTGCTATGTCAAAATCCTGGACCTCCCTCCCTAAGAGCACTGTGGATGTACCCATACTTCATGACCTGCAACAGTTCAAGAACAGCAGATGACAACAAAATTGGTGGCACAGTAGACAGTGAAGATTTTCTAAGTTTTCAAAAGGATCTCGATGAAATGGGTCAATGGGCTGAAAAAATGGAAGATGGAGTTCAATTAAAATGAGATGTATTGCATTTTGGTACCACAAACATACAATTAATGGGTAGTATTGTAGAACGGGGGGACCTATGGGGGCAGGTACATAATTCTTTAAAGTTTATGTCACATGTAGACAGGATGGTTAAAAAGATATTTGGTATGCTTGCCTTCATTGCTCAGTCCTTTGAATATAGGAGTTGGGATGTTATGTTGAGGATGTGTAGGACATCAGGAATAGTGTCCGTTTCTGGTTGCCAGTTATAGGAAGGATATTATCAAGCTGGAGAGAGTTCCAAAGAGATTTACCAGGATATTGCCTGGTATGGAAGGTTTGACTTGTAAAGAAAGGCTGGACAGGCTGGAACTTTTTTCACTGGTGTGTAGGAGGTTGAGAGGTGACCTGATAGAAGTTTATAAATGATGAAAGGTATAGATAGAGTTGATGATAGTTACCTTTTCCCCAAGATAGGAGAGTTCAAGACTGGAGGCATATTTTCAAGGTGAGGAGAGAGGTTTAAAAAAGACATATGAGGTAATTTTTTTTATACAGAGGATGGTTCACGTGTGGAATGAACTGCCTGAGGAAGTGAGGATGTAGGTACAATTACAACATTTTAAAGTCATTTGGACGGATATATGAATAGGAAAGGTTTGGAGGGATCTAGGCCAAGATCAGGTAGGTGGGACTAGTTTAGTTTGAGATTATGTTCGGCATGATATGGACTGATTGGACCGACGGGTCTCTTTCCGTGCTGTATGACTCTATAGCTCTAAGACAGCTTACCACCGCCTATCCATGGGCAACTAGCAAATAATTCTGGGCTAGCCAGTGATGTCCACATCTTGTGAACAACTTAAAACAATTTGATGCATCAGTCAAGAATTCCACTAACTTTTACATGTCAGATAGCCTCAATTGATATTAAAGTTAAATATCCTGATTAAACCACCACTGCTCTATAAATGTAAACTTGCTGCGTTTACACAATATATCATTTCACAGCTGCAACCTATGGAAACTGTCCCATAGTTCTAAGTTTGTTTATATTTCTTAATTCTATCTGTAAAATTCTTAATTTATCAACAATTTTACTGTTAGATGGAACAATGAGCATGCATGTGCACAAACAGAGCATTCCAGTGCTAAGTCACTGCTAAGGGACAGAGCGGCTAAAACCTATCAAAAAGACAGTGCTATCCATATATTCATTGGATGGAATCAAACTCCTGAGCGTCAGAAATCTAAATATTGCATTAAAAATAAAGCTGAGAATTGCATCAACTGATCCTGATTACAATGTTGAGTTGCCAATTGTATAATGAGGAACGTGAAAGATATTCATGATCAATATAGTGAATAATTATTTGCTATTACCATGGACTTTGATGAGAATAGCGACATGTGATTTAACATTGAGTGTAGTGATCAATTAAATAAAAAGGAAGTTCGCTGCTCTGAATAGTCAGCAATTCCTCAGAATGATGAACTGTTCTGGTTAATTTCCAAAGTCATTGTTATGAACAAACACTTCAGAGAAACTTAGATGATGTGGAACTGCTATGTATACTAACATCAACATGCACAACTTTAGTGATGTGACCCACGCAGAGATATAATGTCAAAAGGTGTTCCTGTCACAGTTGACCGTTGTTACAGGAGCAGTGTATGCACAGATGGCTCCTGGTGGCCATCATTAACGGTAGCCTACATGTGAACATATTTACTGTAAACACTATAGCTACTTCTCATCCTCTACCACATTCTCTAACTGTTTTGTGCACCTGTGATGTGGAGATGTCAGTGGGGGACTGGGATGGGCAAAGTCAGAAGTCACATGACATTAGGTTATGGTCCAACAGGTTTATTTAAAATCACCAGCTTTCCGAGCCCATCTCCTTTACTTGTTGAAAGAGCAGTGCTCTGAAAGCTTGTGATTTTAAATAAACCTGTTGGATTATAACCTATTGTTGTGTGTGACTTCTGACTTTGTACACCTTCAATCTGGTATAATTTGTTTCTAGCTCTGACCTGAATTCAGTCATCTCTGTGTAATGGTGACAATATTATGCCCTTCAGGCTGAATTTATGCCTGCAATTTATTTAATGTTACTATGCTTTTCACAGGTAAAGAAACTCTTACTTAGACCACAACTTGTTGTTTTTCTTGGTTATATTCTCAAATTTCTTAGTTCTCTCCCCAGTTTTAATTACATCATTGAGTTTACTCTATACCTGTAATGCCTAAAGCAAAATGTCTGACTGTTACTTAACTCGTTGCTTTATTTTTTTGTTCTGAGCTATTAGTCATATTACCTTTACCACCTGAAATTTTTCCCTCACTCCTCATTTACCATTTAAAGACCATGTATATGACCATAAGAAATAGGAACAGGAGTAGGCAATTCGGCCCCTCGAAACTGCTCTGCCATTCAATGGGTTCATGTAGATCCTTCCTGCTCGGATTCTGCCCTCAGGTTAGTTCAAGTGAAGCCCATCCAAATGGTACAACTTCTTGCTACACTGGTGTCAGTCTCCCATGAAATGAAAACCCTCTTTCTCCCATCACACCTTCCATCACAGGCTCTCAGTCCAATAAAAGCAAAATACTGCAGATGCAGGAAATGAAAATTAGAAACCACTGCAGAAATAATGAATCTGGCAGCATTTGTGAGGAGAGGAGCTGAATTAGCATTTCAATCCAGGTTCCAAAGTCACTGAAAGTCAGGGTGACTGAACTTGAACCGCTAACTTTGTTTCTCTCTCCACAAATGCTGTCAGACCTGCTCGGTTTCTCCAGCATTTTCTGTTCTCTTTCCGAATCTGCACTAATTTGCAAGTATCTCAGGAATAAGATCAGGCTCTGTAGATTTTCATTCTCTCTCTCACCTGGGTACTCCTCACTCAGCACATTATCAGTCACACCAATCCTGATCTGAATTTGTGCCTCTCTCTTAAGTACGCCTGCTGTCTTGAGAAAAATGTGCTGAGACTGCTCCCTCCTTCATTTGTGTTGGAGTTTCCCCAACTTGCATGTTAGCTCAATGCATTAAGCCAACGAGTCTCAAGTTGGAGAATCTATGGAAACAGGCCCACTCAGGAAAGCTCACAACTCCCACATACTGCAGTCTAGACACACAAGCTGCTTGACCATATTAATCTGGATTACTGACAATATCTACTTTATAGTTTACTATTAGGCGTTTCTTTTTCTACACATGATTGTGCTTAAGACAAAACACAGGACAACATTTTAAATATTTATAGCCTCAAGGTTACACAAAGCAATCTCACTAAATACTGACACTTCCTCTTCATCTCTGGAGTTCAGCTCTTTTGTCCATGTTTAGACCAGTGGCTCTTGTGGAATCAAAACTGACTGTCAGTAAGCAGGTCATAAGACCATAAGACTATAAGATATAGGAGCAGAATTAGGTCATTCGGCCCATCAAATCTACTCTGCCATTTGATCATGGCTGATATACTTCTCAATCCCATTCTCCTCCCTTCAGCCTGTAACCATCGGTCCTCGTACCTATCAATTACCAACCTACCCTCAATGAGCAAATAAACTCAATGACTTTGCCTCCGCAGCCTTCTATGGCAATACGTTCCACAGATTCAACCCTCTGGCTGAAGAAATTCCTCCTCATCTCAGTTTTAAAGGATCATCCCTTCACTCTGAAGCTATACCCTTGAGTCCTAGCCTCTCCTACCATTAGAAACGACTTTTCCAAATCCACTCTATCTAGACTTCTTAGGATGCTGTAAGTTTCAATCAGAGTGCATTCCCCCTATCCTTTGAAACTCCATTGAGTACTGGTGTGCTGTCCCAGGGCATAAGATGAGGTGGTGATCAGATGTCAAATTTAATGACTGAAGCTAAGACACATACATTGAAACAAATGTAGTTAATGTAAAAATTAAAAAAAGATTGTTTTTCCATAGGTCGTCAGTAAATGGGGGTCTTTCACTCACCTCTTCATTTTGACTGGTCATAATATAGGAAACACAGAGATTAGCAAGGACAATGGCACTCACATTCAAGATCTGGAAACAAAATAGAATAAGTTTCAGTATTTGTCAACTGAAAAGTAATAGTGCATTATAACTGTGAAGGGGATAAATTACACCTAAGCAGATCTCAAAATCAATGCAAGCAAAGTGACAACTATAATGTACATAATATTAAATCAGACATTTAAAGGTATGAGCAGTTAAAGCACTTTAAGCAATACAATTAACTGTTGCATGTTTAAGCATTGCACAGTATGACAAACATAATTGGAATACATACAAATTGTTATAATGTTACAATTTATTTATTCCACAAGTTCAAAACGGTTGTTATAGTACAGTCTGTTATGTATAAGCAAGGTCAACAAAGTGACTTATAGTAGCATTAGTCTATTTGAAGACAGCATATTCTATTTCATTGACCAATCAATCTACCCACGTAAGAGAAAGTGTAAACTTTTGACAGCAACTTTAAAATCTACCAAAACCTAACTTGACGAAAGAGGAAAAGTATCTTTTCTTCGTTGAAAAAATGGCACAACATGGAGTATTATTGTTGAATTTGTGCACAAAATTTCTAATTTGTATTTCATAAAAAAAAATGGATTTTCCCTGAAAGTGGCAATGAAGGTAGCAGGGACAGGCTAAATAATCGGTGGGATGGGGAGAAATCCCATTTCTCTATTGCCTGCTCAGAAATAAAATTCTGTTTGATAAAGCTGATGGTCAACCTGCCCATCCCACTGCCAAATAGCGATGTTAAGTGAGTAATTAACAAAGGTCTCTTTCTGCCAGGTTGCAGATAGTTCAGCTCCACGCAGGGAGAGAAGGAGCTCGCTTTCCTAATTAGCAATCTGGGCTGACCGTCAGTTTGGTCAAGGAGGTCCCCTTGATCTACATTATGTTGTGCAACACCGAAGAACTTGACCTAGGGCAGGGTGTAGCCTAAGAATCACCCCTTCCCCCCACTTCCTGCAACCCCCAATGTCAAGAACATTCAACTGACCAAACAACTCCTGCTATTTTTTTCCTTTAATCTTCCAGCTAGGACTCCAGAGGGTGGCGCTCTGCCAGCAGCTATGTTCACTTGCATAATCTGGTGAGTTCTTGGTGATGACAGCCTGTTGTTGGCCAGCATTACTGAGCCGGATATGCTGCTCCAGCTTCATAATGGGGGCGGCACGGTGGCTCAGTGGTTAGCACTGCTACCTCGCAGCGCCAGGGATCCGGATTTGATTCCAGCCTCAGGTGACTGTCTGTGTGGAGTTTGCACATTCTCCAGGTGTCTGTGTGGGTTTCCTCTGGGTGCTCCGGTTTCCTCCCACAGTCCAAAGATGTGCACGTTAGGTGAATTGGCCAGTCTAAATTACCCATAGTGTTAGGTGCATTCATCAGAAGGAAATGGGTCTGGATGGGTTACTCTTCAGAGGATCAGTGTGGACTTGTTGGGTCAAATGGCCTATTCCCACACTGTCAGGAATCTAACCTAATCTACTTCATTAGAAATCCCACCAAAGACCAAAAGAATCCTGACTAACATTGGTTCTACTAGACTCACCGAATAAGTAGGCTATGGGCTTTTCTCCACAAAATCCCTTCTTTCAGATTTAGTCTGAAGGTGGGAAAATTCCATCCTGAGTGAATTAAACAGTCCTAAGAATCGGGGACCAAATGTAATGTCTCCAATGGGAATGGTGCTTGCGAGGATATGGTGAGGGGGCTTCAAGGGAATTTAGACAGGCTAAGTAAGTGAGCATGAAAGTGGAAAAAGAAAAAAAAATGGGAAGGTATCCACTTTGGTAACAAAGACAGACATTTTAGAAAATTTCTTAAACAGGGAAGGATTAGTAACTGTTCATGTTCAAAGGGACCTTGGTATTTGAGTCCATAGTCACTGAAAGCCCCATGGAAGTTAGCAAGCAACTTGGAAAGCGAATAGTGCTTGGCCTTTATTTCAAGAGAGTGTCAGTGCAAGAATAAACAATACTTCCTGCAACTGTATAAAGGCTGAGTACATTTTGGCCTCCTTATCTTAGGAATGCTATACTTGCCACAGAAGGAATGGAATGAAGGTTCATCAGAGTGATTCCTCGGATGGCTGACTTGTCCTATCCCTTGAAGGGATTGATGAGAATGGGCCTACACTAGAGTGTAGAAAATGGGAGGCAATCTCCTCTGGCCGGGAAGGGGGGTTGGCGGGAGGCGTCTGGACGTGGGAATAGAACCACAGAGGTTGCACACTTGGACTGAGATGAAGAGGACTTCCTTCACTCAGGGTGAGCTGTTGGAACTCTCTCCACACAGGGCTGTGGAGGTCTAGCTGTTACAGATATTCAAGAAGGGGGTGCCAGTGTTGGACAGAGGTGGATAAAGTTAAAAATCACACAAGCTCCTATTTCCTGTTCTCCTTAAAGATGTTTAGAGGTTAATTGCCTGAACTAAGTAACTTCAGAAAACAACATCGTTGAGATATGCAACATTAAATACAAGAACATATGGAATACAAGTCATCTATTCAATAAGATTGTGGCTTCAACTTCAACTTCAGACCCTTTGTCAAGTTTCCCTCTCATTCAGTTAAATGAGGAAGGGGCAGAACTCAAGGAAGTCTGGGATTAGTTTTTCAATATATCAGGATTGAAAAATGGCAAATATGAGGGGTGAACAGTGTGACAATATGGGACTAGCATTGTCATTTTTAATTCACCTGGTAAAATCAACATGTAAAATGCTGATGTTGAATTATTGTGGTGCAAACACACATTATAAGTAGGTTCCATCAGGAATATTTTCAGTGAACTGCATTGCCATTCACAAACTTGCAGAATATGCATGTAATTGGAAAATGAAGTTCAGTATAAGTACAAGCTATAACATTTGGATAAGAAGAATAAGGAGGCAAACGGCTTTAAAGGAGTGCAGATACAGTAAGGAAACAAAGAGATCTTGGGGTACAATGAGCACATCGCTAAAATTAGTGACAGAGCTTGATAATACCTCAAAAATACATTGTTTGATTTCTAAAGCCATAAAATTGAAATGCACAGAAGTTGGGTTAAACCCAAAATGTGCTCAGGCCACATTTGGAATACAATGCAGTTTTGGGCTCAATATTACAGCGTAAACACTATTGCACCATTGTTCAAAGACCAAGAAAAGGTTTAGACTGATGATACTAGAAGTGAAAGGATAGAAGATTAAACAGGTGTAGTCTATTTTTTCTAGAAATGAGAAAGTGGAGTGGAGGCCAAAGAGATAACTTGAAAATTATGAAGAGGTTTGCTAGCCATGGAGAAATGTTTTCCATTGGGGAGACCAAAATCAAGGTCAGAAAGCTAAAATATTCACCATTACATAGAATCGGCAATTTAGATGAAACACCTTTAAAAGGAAGACTGTGGAATTTGGAGGCACATGGAGAAGTTGAGATGAATCAGGGGAAAGCTAAATGTACAGCATAAATACTAGCACAGATCAGTTGAGCCAAATAGCCTGCATGTGTGCTAGATTCCAGTTGTTCCAACACAATAGTATTGAAATTATCGCAGACACTAGCTATTTTATAATCTATAAATTATGTTTCAACATAGTTTGCCAATCTTCTGTACTTTAAAACTGAAATTTGCACTTCTTTAAATGAATGACTGTTGAAGCAAAAGTTATAGTTTTAACAGGGTATTTGAAATGAATCCAAAAAGGTGTTAAAGGAAAGGCAAGAAAGTGGGATTAGATTTAGATAGCTCCCATTTTGGAGTTAGTCATGGTGTAATGCCAATGTGTTAAGTGACCTCTTTGAGTATTTTTCTATTTGGAACTAGTGAATAGAATATTAAGAACAGTCTAATCAAACAAAAATAACAAATTTCAGTTCCAATAACCAGTTAATTTTTGGATTCCATTTTTAAGAAAAAAAATTGAAAGAGTACAGATATGTAGAACAGGTAAGTGAATTCCAACTAAAAAATCACAGTGAAACATTTACTCCTGCAGCTGAATTGGGATGAATTAAAAAAAACATTCAATGCCTTACAACTGTTGACAGTAACTTCCACTATGCTGTATGAAGGACATACAGTTCCTTAAGAACTACACAAGAAACTATTCAATTCACGACAGTAAACTGGTAGTTATACTAGTAGTTAAAACACAAAGGCTCTTTCGACACTACCTTCCAAACCTGTGATGTCTACCACCTCGAAGGACAAAGGATAGTGTCAGAATTGCCTACAGGTGGATTTGTTGCAAGAGTATTGACAAGCAGAGTCTTTAAAGGGCTTTTGATTTACCCCACAGAAAAATTTCTTTACAATGCTTTGAAAAGGCCTGCTGAACTTGCAAGCTCACCCTTGTCCCACAGAACATTCAATAAAGAACTGAACGCAAAAAACACAATAAAGAACTATCCCTAGCCCTCATAACCATCCATGTGTGCAAACCATGTGTCGCGTCACTACATTTCACCCTAAGCTAGTCTCAACAAGTGACAATCATACAGATGAATAAAATGTAGCCAAGGATATTTACAAATGAAATTTTCACTTGAAAAGTACAAGTGCCACCTTTGTGTTCTCAATAAATCTTATGTTCATAGCAAGTTGGAGTTGGATAGGAAGGCTATGGCTGTGATGGGGAACCTCCCATCTTGGGCAGAAGGGTCTTATATCACCATATCATCAGCTAACAGTGGGTTTCACCACTGAAAAATGCCTCCCATTATGTGATGGCAAGCATCTCCACTGCATGACACTGGCTCTTTCATTGGGATTAAGTGAGAACCAGCAAAACGTCAGAGGGCATAAATGGCTTGCCTCCTATTCTGCCATCAGGATACCAAGTTTAAAGGCTTTCTTCAGGAGCTGCTTGTTTGCACCTGAACTTTGCACTAAGGTCATGGAACCAGTGTCAGTATTGTCTTACCAGACCATAGTGCTGCTCTTTCATTACATAAAGATGACTGGTGGTAGTTTAACCGGAGGGTAACCATGCCACAGGCAAAGGGAGAGGTTGCAAAAGAGAACCCTTCACGGTAACCTCAGTTGGTGCGGAAACTGAACCCCCACTATTGACATCATTCTGCATCATAAACCTGCCATCCAACCAACTGAGCTAAACCAACCAAATCAGTCACCTCATTCTGAAACTTGGCAAAATTTAAAGTAAAATCAGCAATTTAAAGTCAAAAAAAAGTTCACCTGTGCAACACAAGTGGTACTACCACTTACTACAAAATCAGTTTTCAAGATACTTTCTTTAATTAGCTCATCTAATTCATCATTTCCAGAATTAATTTTCATTATTATTGGTCCCTAGCAGACACTAAAAATAGATCTCCATGCCAGCTTTAAAACAATTCCTTGAAATTATATAATTTTGGAGAAATGTAGTAACTCACTTTACAATTAGAATTGATTTGATATGGCGATTCAATACAGATGTCTTGACATAACCTTGAGATAAGATCTTGCAAGGTTTACTGTTACATTACAATGAAAGCGTATGACCATAATACTAAACAACACTTCTCACATTTAGATACTGCTCTGTTAAATCAGCTCAACAGTTAAAAAACATCTACTGTCAGATTTTGTTTTTACTGAGTCTTCTTCAGCAGGAACATCTTTACATGATACCCTGGCCCAAATATGGATAAACAAGGGAAACATTATCTAATATTGGCCCAATGGCAGTGAAAGGTGGGGAAAACTCATGTCAGGCTAGCCCAACTACAGCTGACAGAGGTGAGAAGTGATGTTATATTTTCCTAAATGTAGTAAACACAGGTAGAGGTTCAAATGCTTGCATAAATTAAGCAGCAATTGATACATTATCCTCTTTATTTATTAGTGTTAATGGTAACTCACAGAATTACATCTATCATCTGCCTAGTGTCACTTAATAACATTTTAATTTTGGCACAGTTCGAAAAAATTCTGATTAGAATGGACGCTAAATTACCTGCAATTTTGCCATGTTCAAGTACAAATCCTGATGAAATATAGATGCAATATTTTAAGAACAATCGCCCTTAAAATGGAACAACTAGAAATGATATTTTACAAAAATTATTTTTACATTATTTAAAGCAACATTTATATTTTCTGTTTTGGAACAATGTACTACAACAATTTTATCTTCTTAAGCAATCTTTTTCACAGCTTTAGTTCCAATTTTCCCTTTTGCTATAATACCTAATGGACTTTTTCTAATAAAGCATATAAATAATATGGTTGTAGAATCTACTCTATGAGTTACTAGCATTGGAACGGTATTAAAATGAATAAAGTTGTAATGGGTCACATATACATGAGCATTTTGATGCATTCACTTGCCTAGCATCATCATATGGTTGTTAGTACACAGGGCCTTTAAAATTGCCATTTTTGTTCAGATAATTGATGGAAAGATGTGCAGGTCATAGAGTCATCATGGTACAAAAGGAGGTCATTTAGCCCATGAAGTCCATGTTGACTCTCCGTAGAGCAATCCAATCAGTCCCATTCCCTTGCTCTATCTTTTAAATTTAATGCCATTTATGTGCAGTCCAATTTTATTCCAAGATCATACATCATCTCTGCTCCCACCATCTTTGTAGGTAATGGGTTCTAGACCATTATCATTCACAGTGCAAAAAGACTCCCTACATATCTCTTTCCTAAACTCTTATCCCATAGACCTTGTTCCATAAGATCATGGGGAACATATGTTCTCTTCCCATCATAATCTATTTGCTTGGATTAAACCTCCTCTTATTTAATTTCTCTGTCAAGGACAGCCCATAGTCAATAGAAAAGGAAAACAAATTAATTTTTAAAAAGTTTGAACCGGAAATGAGTCAGGAGAGGTAGAAGGAAATAATGATGCTCAGAATTGTACATTGACAACCATACACTTTTAAAAAGGAAATTGCAAAGTTGCAGAATAAACAGTGTTAGATGGAGAGGAATTTGTTAAGTGCATACAAGAAAATTTTCTGATTCAATATGTGGATGTACCTACTAAAGAAGGTGCAAAGATTACTCTTGGGAAATAAGGCAAGGCAAGTGACTGAGGTGGGGGACCTCTTTGGGGCACGTGAACATAATTCTATTAGTTTTAAAATAGTGATGGAAAGAACAGACGGATCTAAAAGTTCTAAATTGGAGGAAGGCCAATTTTGACGGTATTAAGCAAGTACTTTCACAAGTTGATAGAGGGTGGATGTTCGGAATTAACGGGACGGCTGGAAAATGGGAAGCCTTCAAAATGGGATAATGGAAGTCCAGAGACAGTGTGTTCCTGTTGGGGTGAAAGGCAAGGCTGGTAGGTGTAGGGAATGCCGGATGACTAGAGAAATTGAGATTTTAGTCAAGAAAAAGGAAACATATGTCAGGTATTGATAGTAAAGATCGACTGAATCCATAGAAGAATATAAAAGCAGTAAGAGTATATTTAACAGGGAAATTAGGAGGGCAAAAGACAGACATGAGATAGCTTTGACAAATAGGGTAAAGGAGAATCCAAAGGGATTTTATAAATACATTAAGGGCAAAAGGATAACTAGGGAGAGAATAGGGCCTCTCAAAGATCAGCAAGGCCACCTAGGTGTGGAACCACAGGAATGGGGGAGGTACTAAACAAGTGTGGAGAAGGACATGGAAGATATAGAATGTAGGGAAATAGATGGTGACATCTTGAAAAAATGTCCATATTACACAGGAGGTGGTGCTGGATGTCTTAAAACCCATTATGCCCAGGATCTGATCAGGTGTACCCTAGAACTCCATGTGAAGCAATTGTTGGGCCCCTTGCTAAGATATTCACAGATGAGGTGCCGAAGACTGGAGATTGGCTAACGTGGCGCCAGTATTTAAGAAAAATGGTAGGAAAAGCCAGGGAACTATAGATCAGTGACCCCGACATCAGTGGAGGGCAAGTTGTTGGAGGGAGAGGATTTACACGTATTTGGAAAGGCAAGGACTGATTAGGAATAGTCAGCATGGCTCTGTGGATGGGAAATCATGTCTCAATAATTTGATTGAGTGTTTTGAGGAAGCAATGAAGAGGATTGATGGGGGCAGAGTGGTGGATGTGATCTAAATGGACTTCAGTAAGGCATTTGACAAGATTTCTCATGTTAGACCGGTTAGCAAGGTTAGATCACATGAAATTCAGGGAGAACTAGCCATTTAGGTACAGAACTGGCTCATAGATTGGAGACAGGGGGTGGTGGAGGAGGGTTGCTTTTCAGACTGGAGGCCTGTGACCAATGGTGTGCCACAAGGATCGGTGCTGGGTCCATTGCTTTTAGTCATTCATAGAAATAACTTTGACGTGAATATGGGAAATATGGTTAGTAACAATATTGGAGCTGTAGTAGACAATGAAGAAGGTTACCTCAGAGTACAACTGGATCTTGATCAGATGGGCCAATGGGCCAAGGAGTGGCAGTTACAGTTTAATTTAGATAAATGTGAGGTGCTGCATTTTACAAAGGCAAATCAGGGCAGGACTTATATATCTAATGGTA